>NC_090827.1:105091449-105392324 GCF_028021215.1 Eschrichtius robustus | reverse complement strand
TTAGAAAGTATGTAATGATAGCATCCTATTCCATAATTACAAACTGCTTCTTGATAAGTTGATATGCTGCCCTTTGTCATTTCTACATTTTGCATTTGTACTTTTTCATTCATTTTAAACCAAGTTTATGTAACATATAAATATTTTACACTGAAAAAAAATCATTTCCATGTATGTTCTCTTAGGTTCTTTCTTAAAATAGGTAACCATCAGCTTATGATGATGGTGATGATGATTATGATGACGTATTGCTAGTGTGAGCTCCCTACATCACTGCATTTAAGAAGAATTACAATAGCACCTAAGGCTGGCCTGGAAATCAGAGTCAAAAAATCTAGTTCTAATCAAAGCTCCACTGCATACCAGCGAGATGACGTTTGAGTGACTTTCTTATGTTCTTTGAGTTCAAGTTTCTTCCTTTACTAACATGAAGTAAGGATTCCTGCCTTATTGAGTTGAGGGAGGAATAAATAATACAAGAGAAGTACAGTACACAGGGTCTGACTCAGAAGAGGGATCCAATCAATGCTTTTTTTCCCCTTGCCTTTCAGAAGTCATTTTATATTCCTTTTTTATTTGAAAGATTAATTTTCAATAGCTGTCTTTTCTATTTCCAAGCCTGAGAAGTTCCTGTTCTGATAGAAAGAAAAATGCAAAATACCGCCATGCTCTGGGTGCCCTTTCCCACGGTCTCCCAAGCTGATGCCTACACCACATCTTCGAAACCTCTCATTTCTGTTCTTTCTGTCATTTATACCCTCAGCCATTTTAAGTGCCTTTCCTGCTGCCATTTAAATTATCTTATCACTTAGCTGTCTTGCTTCCCTTAGTGAAAAGATTTTCACAGAAAGCACTAAGCTTTTTCCCTGGCATTCCCTAATGACAACATCAGTAAAAAATGTGGAAGTTACTGGGAAAGGAATGAGGGAGCAAGGTGTCAGCACTAGCATTTTTTTCCTTCTGGAAAAAAGTACACAGATTTATTTAAATTTTTTAAAAAGAGAGAGAGAGACGTGTCTATAAACAAAACAGCAGACAAAAATGTGTTTCCTTCACTTTCTAGATTCTTTGGCTAAGAAAATCCTACGGGAACTATTTCTCCTGTAAAATGATGGACCGTGGAATCCCAGTCTTTTCTTATCTGTGTCCGTCCATCGTTTCCCAGGAGCAGATAGCAAAGGACATTTTCTGGGACAGTCCTCTAAAGACTGATAATTCTCTTGTTCTCAGCCTGGCTTCATCTTATATGAGATACTCGACTGTGTGGAAAACAGGCATTTGCAAAATGTTTCTTTTCATTAACAAAAAAATCAGTTTATAGAAATGGAATCTCCCCCATACTTTTATGGTTTTCTTTTTTTCCTGCTTTTTGAACCATGTGTTTCTTTGGTTTTGTGTTGGTTTTTTGGGGAGGGGTGGGGCATTGTCTGTTGGTTGGTTGGTTGGTTGGTTGGCTGGTGTTTTGGTTTTGCAGAGGTCTTGTGAATTCAAGTGTTTCTTTAGCCCACCCTAAGTTTAAATTATTGAGCTGACTGCTTGTGGAACCTGTGCCCAGTGGCTTCATTGAGCACAGAGAACCTAGAAGAGACTAGATGAGGAGATATGTCCAGGGGCTCTAACTTGTAAGGCCTTTGTCTGCCTGTTGGACCTCATGCCTTACACTTACCCCAACACCACACTCCAGACACACAGGCCTCATTCTTCTTCCCTCATCCAACCCAAATTTCCTCCAAACATGAGACTCTTACGTGCTCTTCCCTCTACCAGGAATGTATTTCCCTTATAGCTTTCTATGCTGCCCCACCTTGTCATCACTCCTCAGTTCAAATATCACCTCCTCAGAGGGCCTTTCCTAAAGTGCATGATCTGAAGTAACCCCTTCATGACCTTCATTGTTCAATCTATCTTTCTATTATGTCATCTTCAGAGCAATCGTCTGAGGCCATCTTGTTTATTCATTTGTTTGTTCACAGTCAATCTCTATGCACTAGGATATAAGTCACTGAGAGCAAAGATAGTATCTGTATTGTTCCATCCCTATATCCCTAGATGGCACCTGGCACATAGTAGATGTTCATTAATAATTGTGGAACGAATGAATGATTGAGTAAAGAATCACTCAATGATGTCATCTGTAGGCAGCATATGTGAGCTCTTAGAGACTGGTCACTAGGTCCTTTTCACTATTTTTCCCCAATGTCCATCACAGCTTGGCATAACAAATAGCAACTGAGTGTCTACTATGTGTCAGGCAACATGGTGAATGAAGGTCATATACAATTTAGCAATTGAAGCAGAAACCTTGCCCTAGTGGAACTCCTAGTGCTTTGGAGAAGCCAGGCAATTAAATAAGCAGTTATATAACCCTGTGATAATGGCTCCCCTATAGAAAGTAAGCATCTTTTGAGATGTTACAGTAGGGGAAACTGATAGTCTATGGACAGCTGGGAGTTGGCAGGAAAGATTGAATAAACGGAGGGACAGAGATGTAAAGGGAATAGAAAGGGGATGAAGGAAAGAAGGAAGACAAACCCCTGTATGTCCTCCTTGCATGGATTGGATCTATGATTAGAAGATACCATTCGACTCTCAAATATGCTCCTGGAAAATAATCATCATTGCCCAATTCATAGATAGAGACACGAGGCTCTTGCTAGTTAAATCCCTTACCCTTTGCCCCACAAGTTTATTCATAGAGCCAGGACCAACACCAGATATCCTAGACTATTGTTCATTTCCTATATCTTGTGCCTTCCTGGTCATGATGCCTCAAAAAACGGTCTGGCTATTGTAAAGGCAAGGATTCCCAGACTCGTGGCATTGCCAAGGACCTCAGGGAGCATTCTAGTTATAGAAAAGATCTCAAGATAAATAATTTCACAAAAATGATATGGCTAGGTAGAGGGCTCAATTCTCATTTATACTTGTACCTTTTTATTTTTACCAGTTTGTAAGAGAACTTGTCATGACCAGAGAACTTGTCATGACCAGGGCAGGGATTGCCCCTAGGCAGGATAGAAATGTCTGCAAGGAACAATCACGGGGAAGGAGAGAAGGCCTTTCAGTTTCTAATACAAGCTAACTTGACTCTGCCTTTATCCTTGAATTTGATCACCTGTGAAAGCCACTGGTCCCTTTTATTTTTATTTTTTAAATTTTTTTAACATCTTTAATGGAGTAAAATTGCTTTATAAGGTTGTGTTAGTTTCTGCAGTATAACAAAGTGAATCAGCTATATGTATACATATATCCCCTCCCCCTTGCATCTCCCTCCCGCCCTCCCTATCCCACCGCTCTAGGTGGTAACAAAGCACCAAGCTGATCTCCCTGTGTTATGCAGGTGCTTCCCACTAGCTACCTATTTTACATTGGGCAGTATATATATGTCAATGCTACTCTCTCACTTCGTCCCAGCTTACCCTTCCCCACCCCCATGTCCTCAAGTCCATTCTCTATGTCTATGTCTTTATTCCTGTCCTGTCCCTAGGTTCATCAGAACCTTTCTTTTTTTCTCTTTTAGATTCCATATATATGTGTTAGCATATGGTATTTGTTTTTCTCTTTCTGACTTACTTCACTCTGTATGACAGACTCTAGGTCCATCCACCTCACTACAAATAACTCAATTTTGTTTCTTTCATGGCTGAGTAATATTCCATTGTATATATGTGCCCCATCTTCTTTATCCATTCATCTGTCGATGGACACTTAGGTTGCTTCCATGTCCTGGCTATTGTAAACAGTGCTGCAATGAACATTGTGGTACAAAGAAGATATACAGATTGCCAAAAAACACATGAAAGGATGCTCAACATCACTAATCATTAGAGAAATGCAAATCAAAACTACAATGAGGTATCACCTCACACTGGTCAGAATGGCCATTTTCAAAAAAATCTACAAACAATAAATTCTGGAGAAGGTGTGGGGAAAAGGGAACCCTCTTGCACTGTTGGTGGGAATGTAAATTGATACAGCCGCTATGGAAAACAGTATGGAGGTTCCTTAAAAAACTAAAAATAGAACTACCATACGACCCAGCAATCCCACTACTGGGCATATACCCTGAGAAAACCATAATTCAAAAAAAGAGACACTGATCATTTTTAAAATGATTGGAAGACATCTTTAACCTGTTAATAACAGTAACCAACATTTCTTGGGAACTTGGGTGAGCTAAGCAATGCTCATTGTGCTTCACATGCCACTGCTGAATTTATTCTCTCAAGAATCATATGTGATCAGTCTTATTATTATCCCCATTTTTCAGGGAAGGAGGCTTGTGCTTCAGAATATTATTTCTTAAAATTTAACAACTAATAAGCAGCAAAGTTGGGATTCAAACCAATGTCTTTCTGAACACAAAGCCCATACCCTGACCCCCTAATCTGCTGCTCCCCTTCTGTTATGAATGTACGCCAAGGTGGATGTTAGAGTGATCTAGGAGCTAGAAAGGTCTGAGCATCCAGGTGAGGGGCAGAAGATGGGCAGCGTTAAGTGGCGGAAAAGGCAAAGGACCCATGTCTCTCTACATATTCCATATTACTTGGCATTTTTTGCCAGACGGATTTCCTCAGCATTTTACAAAGACCTACTTGGGTTCTAGATTTACTTACAGTTTTAAGTTCTGTGTTACTCGTGATGACCTTTTATTGGGAAATAATTTCCAAATGACCGTCTCTAAGATAAGATGATCGTCACCGTCATCACCAGTCACAACTGACATTTATGTCGGACTCCACCAGCGATGCAGTCTCCCAGTGCCTTCTGTCCCTGAGTTGGGGCTGCTCATTTTGCCATGGAAATAGCAGGAGTTCAGGGAAGCTGCGTGACCTCACAGAGCAAGATCTTGGAAGTCAGGCGGGCAGGGAGTCAAATGGCAGCATAGCGATTCACTTTGGGCAGGCAGCTCGATTTCTTTGAATGTCAACCTTGTCAATGAAAAACACGTGACTTTGCAAGGTATTGTGCTTAGTACTTGAGAAATGATTCATACACAGAAGTGCTAATTTATTTTAATTTAACTCACGCACATATGCACACATGCAAACACACATACTCAGGACAGCTTTAGGCTTCAAAGCCAGTTCTCTAAACTTCAAATGCTATACTTTTACTACTTCTACATTCTTCCTTTAAATCAAGAAGCCGCCGGACATCCATTATTATACAAAGCAAATGGTTCGGAATAATATGTATATATAATGATATGCCCTACTTCTTTGTTACTTCTTCTTCCCAAATCTTAAACAGTTTCTTCATGGGGTTCAGACTGAGAGAACAACCCATATGTACAAATTCTAGATTTTGAAAAACATTTATAATTTCTTGATCTTATTGCTGACAGAGATCTCAAAGACCAATTAAACACTTCATTTTACAGAAAAAAGAATTGAAATTCATAAAGACGGGGCGACTTGACTAGATCCCAGCTATATCTTTTGAAATGCGAAAACTGTTTAAAATTTCTAGGTTATTGTCACATGTATTAAATTTACTGCTTCTTCTTTTTCTTTCTTCTGACATTATTTATGAAATTTAACTGTGATAAAAATGCTTTGGCTTCATTATACCTACACATATTAATGCATCTGAAGGAAATTTTATATTCAGGCCCTATTAGCGCACAATGTAAATTGGAAACAGACTCTAAATGGCCCACTACTAAATTTTTTAAAAACATGATAGGCCCACTGGAAGCAGGCAGCTGCACTGACATTCTTCCTAGGGCAAAGGAAAAAACAACACTAAGAAAAAATATCCTGACTCCTGGTTTGGTGTTCCTCCATCGCCAGATTTATTGACCTGCAAGAGAAGTCAGTGGCTGCTTTGCCCCAGTCAATATTAATTTCTAGGGTCAATAAATCCTGGTAATGAATGGAGAATGTGAGTCAATAAATGCTCATTAGATGTGCTCAAAAAATGTGCCATGTATAAAAGAAGAAAATAATCGATCAACCTTACCAATGTTTAAATACTATTTCTGACATCTTTTTGAACCATTTTTTTCTTTCTTTGTTTTTCTTTGAAGTGACTTTAGACTTTTTAAAAATCACCTTAGAGAGTTAAAGCTGCTTCCTACATAATGGTTGCCTCTGTCTTCCAAAAGTCTTTCCTGTAATCTCCCTTTGCTGTTCTCAGGATGGGACCAGCAGCCCTGTGGAAAGAGGATAATAACCCATTCTGCAAATAGATTTTGTTAAGCTCGTGGCCTCTAGCCTCTTCAGTCAGGAAGGAGATAGCAAATGGCCACCAAGAACAGATAACAGTTCTTCTGGGTACATATTCAAAGGAACTGAAATCTGGATCTGGAAGAGAGATCTGCACTCCCATGGTCATTCCAGCATTATTCACAATAACAAAAGTATGGAAACAGATGGCTGTCAACAGATGAACGGTAAAGAAAATATCGTTTACACAGACAATGGAATATTATTCAGTCATAATAAAGAAAGGAAGACTGCCATTGCAACAACATGGATAAATCTGGAGGACATCCTGCTAAGTGAAATAATCCAGACACAGAAAGACACACTGGCATGAGCTCACTTATATGTGGAATCTAAAAAAGTTGACCTCATAGAAACACAGAGTAGAATGATGGGTTCCAATGGTGGTGAGACGGGAATTAGAGAGATGGTGATCAAAGGGTACAAACTTTTAGTTATAAGATGAGTAAGTTCTGGGGATCTAATATATAACATAATGACAATAGTTAACAATACTGTATTGTGTACTTGAAATTTGTTAAGAGGATAGATCTTAAATTAAATCTTCTGTCTCACCTGCACACACACTCACATACAATAACTATGTAGAGGTGATAGATAAGTTGTTTAGCCCGATTGGGGTGATCATTTCATGAAGTATACACACCTCAAAACATCAGGTTGTACATCTTAAATGTATACAATTTTTATATCAAAGATATGTCATTAGAGTTGTCTTTAAAAAAGAACAGATATGTGAGCATGTTTAGCAAATGTTCTCCCGTGAAGCAGCGCACACAAATTTTCTGTGGGCATATATCTAGAAGGTATGTAGAAAACTTGGTGGAAAACAATAATTAATGAATACTGCAAGTTCGCAGACTGCAATCCAGGTACTATGTCAGACACTTTACATGTATTATTTCTAATCTTTAAAAACAAGGTATCTCCATTTCTTCCAATTAGGAAATTACAGCTAAGTAAGACTAATAAATCTGCTATTCCATAGAATTCCAAAGCCTTGGTTCTTTCCACAATACCTTACTACTTTAATAACAAGAGTTCAAGTTGAATCCTTGAAAAGCTGAAGGCGTGCTATTAGCTAAGTCATATTCATAAATTACAGCTAAGTAAGACTAATAAATCTGCTATTCCATAGAATTCCAAAGCCTTGGTTCTTTCCACAGTACCTTACTGCTTTAATAACAAGAGTTCAAGCTGAATCCTTGAAAAGGTGAAGGTGTGCTATTAGCTAAGTCATATTCATAAAGAGTAATAGCTACATCACCAAGGAATTTTTATAGCTTGTATCAAATAAATTTTTAAAATCACCAAAATATCATGTTACTGATTACGTAAAAAATAATTTTAAAAAGTTGAATTTTTAAAAAAAACCTGTTGGTTAACCTTATTCCAAAATAAAACCCTGTTTTATAAACTAACAACGTTTACGTTTCCTCTGAATCATTAAATAAATTCCTGATGATATATGAAGGATGGGAGGAGGGTAGAAAAGGAGGTGTAGAAACCATTCTGCTTTTTCAATTACATTAAACTATAGAAAAGAATGCACTTATAAAAAATCCATGTGTATTTTCAGACCAATCATGATCATGTTAAATAAATATGGCACACATTTTGAGTTAAATTTTCAAAATCGTGTTTCAAATAAGAGTCGCGAAGGATTATTTCCTGAGGCCTCCCCACAATACAAAACAGGTTTTGTGTACATACCTCCAAAGTAACTGACAAAACAAATGAGCTCAACCACATGAAATAAGTCTAAAGAAGCTGCATTCAAGGTGCAATGGTATTGCTAAATCATCTCAACCAGTCAGTAAATGAGCTCAGCTACCCGAAATATGTACATTCTACTAAATGATCTTCATCTTCTGTGCACAGATGTTATTTCATGTGGTTCTAATGTAGGAATGGTCAGTTAGAAGGACCTCTTTCTGAGAGTGTTCCATCTTATATTCTCATTCCAGAATTTGGTCAGTGCAGAAATGTGTATGAGGGAGAGAGAACGAGAAACACAGAAGAGAATATCTTGCCTGAAAGAAAGAAATTTACTCATCAGATCACCAAACTGTATTCTCAAAGAAGGACATAATACAAGGATTCATGAAGACAAGAATATAAGATACATGAGTTCATTTACTCCATTCTCTTCGTATTCCCAGAGATCTATTTCAGCACATTAACCCAAAGTGGGTTCTCTAGTGCTAGATTCCAAACCTCAAATCACCCTGGGGAGTAGGAAGGTAGCCAGCGCGAGTCACCCTGCCCACATGAGCCATTTAGGACTTGTTGGGGTCCTTAGGGGGCTGATTCCTACATCAACAGGAGCTTCTGGGTGGCCTTCTGAGTACCTCCGACTAGATCAAGTTGCAGTAATTCAGTCCTTTTTTGTTTACGCTTTGGACCAACTCCCAATTTCAGTAACATAGTGAGAAAAACCCTACAACTTGTAGGCATTGAGTACTTGAGCTCCAAACCTGTGGCAGCCAGTTTTTGATCCATGTTACTTTAACTTAGATTCTCATTCATATTCTATTAGCTTCTCTGTGTATATTTATCTATAAATCTAACTAAAGAGGTGCATGGAGCTGAATGCACACACATGGAGAGGTTTTCATTGATCTGGTATTTACATATATAGATATACACACTGATTAGTATCAGAACTCTGTAAAGCACAAACATATGCACATAATTACGATCCTCTCTTTCTCTGATTGCAGCATGGAATATTGTTCCTTTTGGGCCTCTGCTTCTTAACCTGCTATGTCCCTTCTGGAGGCCAGCTTGGAAACTATAAGATTTAATGTCTAACCTTGCAATCTCTTATCTATCCCTTGACCTGCTTCAGAATTTTATGTCTTAATTTCTCATGATCTTCCTGCTTTGTGCTACTATTCTTTATTTTATTAAAAGCCAGACTTCATCCCACCTTACAAATGTGTTATATTTCTAAAACCTAAAGTTGAGTTAAAGAGAAAATATTAACATCTCCCCCATTTCTGTGGTTAGTTTATCCCCTCATAAAACAACAACAAAAAACAAAAAAGAAGTCAGCTGCAAAGTAATCTGATCTCATCTGACCCATCTTCTTTCATATTTGATTAGTCCAAGTGTCCCAAATTTTAGGAATTTTAATATGAAAAACACAGGAGAAATTTCTTCATAACAGCTCTAACCTGAAATGGTTTCTACTTTCTGCCCCATACAATACCTGGTAAATCTGAATTTCTGCTTTTTCAAGATATCATATTTTATTTAGCAAGTGTACATAGAGAACTTAGCAATTAAGCAAGGCCCTAATATGTGTTATAAATAACATAGCAGTGCATATGTGAACTGTGTGCAGATGGGGACCTCTCTTCTTTCCATATTTATTTTTGTTGTCATTATTGTTAAATGTACTAGACCAAAAAGATGGCACTGATCATAAAGATACAACTAAACATCAGTTAATTTAGTGGTTTGGGATGTGACCAAGTTTTTGAATTGGACTTTTTTTTTTTTTTTTGGCCTGGGGAGTTGGAATAAATTAATCACATTGGAACTATTGACTAATTTCTGAAGTCTTAAAAAATCAATAGTCAACAGTTAACTTGGTCAGATAGGATCCTGTGCACTCAGTCATGTGAAAAGGCAACTCCCTACTTTGTCAGTACTCAATTTTCTGCCTCCATACCCATATATTTTCTGTGCCATTCTTACCTGAAGTGACCTTCCATGTGGCAGCATTTTTCCTGTCCTACCCAACTCTTTTTCCTTCCGTATTTTTCATTTCAATGTTGTACTATAATTCCCTCAGTTGAAATAAAGAGTTAAAAAGTGGTGTGGTGATGGAATAGAGGGAACAGTTACAGAAAACCTTGAATTCTGATTCAAGTTCAGCTCTTTGTCCATCCAGTGACCTTGGACAAGACTTTCAACTTCTAAGCTCTGAGTTTTCTCTTCAGTAAAAAGAGGATACTAATTTGCCAAAGAGCATCTCTGAAGCAAGAACAAGTAGCTTTTTCTATAACTCAACAGAGCTATATTTATTGTAAATTAGAAAGCATTATGGGCTGCATTGTCTCCCCACAAAATTCATATGTTAAAGCCCTAATCCCCCAGTACCTCAGAATATGACTACTTGGAGATAGGATCTCGGAAGTGGTGATTAAGGTAAAATGAGGTCATACATTTGAGCTCTAATGCAGTATGACTGGTGTCCTTATAAGAAGAGGAGATTAGGACACAGACAACAGAGACAACAGAAGAACAACTGTACGAGGACACAGCAGGAAGGCAACCACCTGCAAGCTAAGGAGAGAGGCCTCAGAAGAAACCAAACCTGCCAACACCTTGATCATCTAGCCTCCAGAACCATGAAAAAATAAATTTCTGTTGAGTCAGCCAGTCTATGGTATTTTGTTATAGCAGCCCTAGCAAACTAATACTGAAAGTCTAATCAAAGGTTAAAGAATCATTCTCAATATCAGCCCTACCTTTTCAGCCATCATTCTATTCCTCAGCCACCTCAACTGATCCAAGCCCATGCCTAGAATTCAGAAAAAAATACATGCATACATACTCTCCTAAGAGCAAAAGAAATGTTTACTCCCTCTCCATACAGTTAAGGATCATTCTTCTCATCTGAATCTCACAGTTGGAAGATTTTTATTCAAACTTTTAGTTACATCACTAATCCAGTTTTTGGAGTACCTGTTTAAGAGCATGGTCCTGATTCTCTACCAGGGATACAAAATTATATCCAAGCTCTGATCTAGCCACTGGAGAATAACCAAATAATTCATAAAGGAGATTTTGTTAACTAATGAGAAAAACTCATCAATGTCTTTTGAAAGAATTCCAAGTGGCCACAACTGTTTTGTGCTCAAACTCCTTCCAGTTTCTTCTTAACAGTAATTTCCATTATCAATGGATGTTCAGTCATGTCACACTTTTATGCAAAGGACCATAATCTATGAAGTCACTTTCTATCTTCTCTCCCATTCTCTTCCTAGATCTGATGGCCTAAAAAATTCTGCTTTTAATGTCAATTTTTAAAATATATTTAATATTACTTTTAATAGAAATGCAACATTAAATTGCATGTGAAAAGTATGCAATTAAATTGTGCTGGAGAGATTAAGCAAATTAAGATTTTTAGTAGATTTATAAGGCATACTTGGGAAGCCTCTGTTGCTTAGTCTTATATACTAATGGTTGAAAGTTTTGGTGATATAAAAAATTATAAGCCTGAAGTTCAACATTATAGCCCTACCATACTTAGTCATAAAAGAGATCTAGGACCAGTTCATTGCAAACAAGGAAAGAAGAGATACTTGTAAATGACCAATTTATCCATCAAACTTTTATTGAGTAACACAGTGAGACTGCATTGACTACTGTTTTGCCTAGCCCACAACCTTTTGCTTCTCCACTCTTCTTCTGTTAAAAGAATCCCCTCTCTCTTATGACTTATGTATCGCTGACCAAATCCTTCCCCCAATTTAGGGGACCCATGTCTGGCCATTGAAAGCATTGAACTTGTTTAATAATAATCGGTATAAGAATGAACAAGTGGGGCCAATCAGAGACCTCTGAGGATAATTCTCAAATTGATTCACAAAGGTGATTTAAATCTAAAACTTCTAGACATCTTGAACCAGGTGGGGATAGTATTCCTGAGAATTCCACCATCAGAGAAGAAAAAAAGAGCCAAGGGTTGGAAATCACTGATACCACTTTTTCATTCTCCTTGACCTAGCTAGAACTAATGCTAACTTCCCATTTAGTGAGCCAATACATCTTTTGTTTATTTCCTTTTTTAAAAATGTATCTTCGCACAGCCAATATGTTGGACAAGCAGAACTCATGGAGTAAAATTGCAAAACATTCTTTTTACCCCACTGTACCTTAAAATTGAATCCAATGGAGAAAGTTCTTCCTTTGTCCCTGGACGGCATGATGCTTTGGTCATTCTTAAATGACAAATTTACTTTAAGGGAGCAAATGCATTTTCTGTTCAATAATGTAAAATGTCCAGTTCTATATAATAATCAAAACCCATATTTGAGTTAACGTTACATGTTCTTCCCTCCTTCAGCTGGGCCTTCTGCAGGCTGGAAGGCAGGGAGTGGAGCTGTGCTTTTTTCAAAATAGTGACATGCCTTTGCACTCTCTGGGCATGGCAGGTGCCTAAAGCTCTTCCTCTTGTGGGAATTTCCCTGGGTTATTCAGAGCCTCCTTCTCCTCTCCATCATTTTACCTCTTACCTTCAGTTCCTTAATCCTAATGATTTACCTTCCTAGAGCTCATTATCAACTGTTGCCATTGACGCTAGATCTAGCCATCCCTTCTCCTCTTCCCACTGCGATGCATTCACCCATCTAGGAAGTTCTATTTGGTCAAAACTTAACATGACTCCCACTGGCTTTTTCACATGTGCTCATATTTTGTCCACAAGAAGCCCTACTGCATACTTAACCATAACTCTGGGAGTATAAACTGATCCCAAATCTGTCACCTCCCCTTTGGCTTGCCTATCGGCAGCTATGGAGGCTGGAGTCTTACTCAATACCTCTGTGGCCTCACCTACAGACATGTCTTTAGCTATCCAAATGCTTTCATTAGGTTTGGCATGAGGGCACAGAGGGAGGGAGACAAACCATCCTAGTTTCTTAGGACTGTCCATGTCTTAGCACCAAAACTCTCTTGTCCTGAGAAACTCTTCAGTCTGCAACAAACCAGGAAATATGTTCCCAGCAGAACAGGTACCTCTAACTCGCTCCTTGAAGATGGAGATTAAGTCTTAAGCATGGCTCTCTCCAAAGAAATATTTTAAAACCTTCCAGCCTTTTTACTCTCAATGTGGGGAAGGATTTAAGAGTTGTATAATAGTTTCATAAGCATCTTTTTCAAGACTCTTTGACCACTGTCATTTTTGAGATTTCAGCAGAAACGTTCTTTTTAACATCCTGTTATACTTTTTTGGAGGGAGAGGGATTTTTTTTTTTTTTTCCCCAATCAACCAAAATATATGTGATTACTATACCTGGGTATTTTGTGTTTTTTTCAGTCAGTCAATACAGAATTATGTACAACAGTGGTTCTCCAAAGCATGGTACCTGGAACAGCTAGCTGTGTTAGCATCATCTAGCATCACCTGGGAACCTGTTAAAAATATAAATTCTTGAATCCCATCAGAGACTTACCGAATCAAAAACTCTAGGGTTGAGGCCCAGCAGTCTGTATGTTAACAAGCCTTCCAAGTAACCTAAAATAATGTATGAGAACCATTGATCTAAAATTTGGATTCTCAATTCAAACATTAGAATCACTGAATCCTCTTTTAAAACCAAATTCTAGGGCCCAGATATTTCATGTGTATCTGTTGGGGCTCAGGCACCAGCAGACTTTCAAAAGCTCCCCTGGTAATCTCATGAGTAGCCAAGATTTTGAATCACTTGTCTACCATATTACTTATTGAATCTCTGTATTGACTGCAGACTTGCTAGTTGCTTCAGAGCAGTAGGACCCAAGGACTAAATAATTACTGGATTCTTCACTTCAAGTCATCAATTATGTATGTTTAACTATATGTAAACAAAATGTTCCAGTTCATTCCATCTGTTTCCTCAGTACTGAATTTCACTGTATCTTCCACTTCTTTATATTCATTTGTTTACACTTTGTGAAGTTTCAAACTGAAGAGAATGCCATCAAAATATGGAATTATGGTTCATTTTAATTTGTGTGTGGTTTTTGCCTGTGCTGCCCATGGGTACACAAAGATATCTGTCAATGAGCAGCAAAACTTGAAAAGGCATTTACATATGTTTCCTCGATGCTATGACAATATGCTTTGAGGATTTAAAAGTGGATGGTATTTATTTCACTAGACTGCAAATCTTGTAACAACGTACAGTGTGTATGTTACAAATGATATGAGGAAATATGATCATTTGCAAATAGGCACATTAATCTGCAAATGGCCACATGAACCCAGGACCAGTTAAGGCTCTTGAAAACCATTAAGACTGTTAGTTCTGTCCAGAGATAAGCAAAATAAACAAATTCTTGCTGAACTGGAATCAGTCCTGCTGCCTTTCAAACCCCTCCAAAAGATGATGAAGCCCAAAGCTTTCACTGATGTTTTCCTTTTTTATTGTTTTGCTTACTCTCCTCTTTCCAAATCAGAGGAACTTAACGTTTGCATCACTAAGGGAGATTTTGCTGAGACCTTCCTCCTCTGGATGACTTAGAAAAAATAATAATAACAATAATAAAAGCTTAAAAGATTCTTGAGATTTGGGCTGTGATAATTTGGCCTTGTGCAAAGAGATAAGCTAAATTTTAGCTGGGGCTATTTAGATTCAAACAAACTTAGAATAAAAGTAACTACATTATTCAAACAAACAGAAGAGTTAACTCTAGCTTTCAATACGCTTTATATTACAGATTTAAGCATGTCTGAGAGACTTGACCTGATCTAAAAATAAAAGTTAAAATATATCTGATAAAAACCTCTGACTTTGCTTTGAATGGAAAGTCTCACACAGGTGGGGGAGGAAGGGATCCTACAAGGGAGGGCTGATGTCCCTATTTCCCTTTATAGCTTGCTAAATTTGGGTCCATTTGATTTGTTTGTTTTAAAGAAACAAACGTGATAGGAATATGCTGCAAATTAAAAACTGATTTCAAATGAGTTTATAAGCTAAAAGGAGAATGTGTATTTAATAGGTTTAAAGAATTTAATCTGATGTAACATATAAACCCACCACCCCCCAACGCCCCCAGTAATTCTTCATGGCACTCTTTTGTTTAATTCTACAGATCTACCCTACGGCTTTCCAAATAATTCATTGAAGTGCTCAGGGTCATGGATTATATTGATCTTTTTCATGGAACTTGACCGAGTTAATTCTCTTCTACCATCACTGCCCTGTTCCTACTCCAGAGAAAAAAACAATTGAGTAGAAACTTTATGCAAACTTAAATGCATTCATTATAGCTAGAGCAAAATAATTATTTTGTACTAGTGCAGAAAGAGTATTTTATCCAATCAGTTAAGTAATATTTCAAATGGGTAACTCACTGAAATGACATCATAAAATGACCCAAAAGGGAAAAGCCATTTCCAAATGTTAATACAGAGCTATGTGACTCCACCAATGGCACCCTGAAGGACAAGGCAGTTACAGTAGAGAGTGTGCAATAACTTTCAAGAATAAATGAAGGCATGTAGCCTGATCTTCTACCCTATGGGCCAGAAGTTAAGCCCATAAATCTCACATAGGATAAAAGAAAAAGAAGTAGCCTTTCTATGAAGAGGCAAAGGGAAGGAGTTGTCTCTCCTTGGAACCCAGAAGCTCTGTGAAGGTGCCCTTTGGAGCCAGAGTGGGGCTAATTGGGCTATTTACATGAAACCCACGATGGAGCATGATATCTAGTCACATCGTTTTGACAAATAATTAGAAGATAAATCATTCAAACGACAGTGTTACTGTATCTTAAAACTACAGTGCAAATACTGTTGACAGCCTTTACAATTGCACCTATTTATTTAATTTTTCATTTAACAGAAAAGAAAGCAGAAGGCAGATTTGTGTACCAGCCAATCTAGCCTTCAAATTCTGGCAAGGGTTAAGCTTGGGCACACACCAATCTTGCATGAAATAGGACTCTGCTTCTCATTTATAGCAAACATTGAAAAGTTATAAAATATAATATGTGATTTGGGGTCTTTTCTTGTTAACTGATGGTAAATACTAGCCTTTGGGTTATGTGGGAAATACCAATACATGTTTATGGTCTTCAAGGGAAGAAAATGCTGCAGAGGCAGTCTCTTCAGATTTTTCAACCCCCTCCAAGTTGTTTAAATGTCTGTTTATGAATACTTTTATTCTGAAACATTTATCTTTGAATAAAAGCAAAATGAAAATACCAAGGAAATGGTGTAAGTACATATATGCTATTCTTGAATGTCCTGTCCATCAGCATTTATAAATGATTAGAAGAAGAATCAGGAATTTAATTTTTAATTAAAAGCTAAGGAGTTTAAAGAGTTTAAAGTAAAAGCTACGGAGTTTAAATTTATGGTATATGCCACACGTATGTTTTCATAGTGGCAAGGTCATTTCATATTTTATTTCAAGCCAAAATTAGGCCAGATCTAGTCTTTTCTTTTTGCTTTCAAATCCAATTCATACACACACACACACACACACACACACACACACACGTATGAATTTGTGTGTGCCTGTCAACAAGTTTATTTCTTATAAGTGGTTTTGTTCAGAGTCAAGTGATAGGATAGGTGCGTGAAAGGGAATGTGATATGATCTGACTGCTGAATGAAGTCTTGAAGGATTGCTCTATGTTATTAAATAAGCAAGAAATTGATCAGCAGCAGTTTGCATGGCTATGCTGGTTCTAACTTAAAATAGTTCTAGGGAAGGATCAAATTATACAACCTTTTCTTACTGATTATAGTTTATATTGTGGAGATCTGGGATACCAGGCTAATTTCTTTAATGTGCATCCCTTGGGATACTGTTTTCCTAAAGAATAATTTTTTCCCAAGATTTTTACAAGTTAACTATGAACCATGTTACATCATCTTTGCCTAAGGAATTTAATGATTTCTTGACATAGCCTTATCCTTCAAAGGATTATAAATACTCAAATGATTAAACCTAAAACTTATTTTTCCTGTTATGATTAAACTAACGTGGTTCCTTTAGGATTCTAAAAACAGGTGATAAAGCTGAAACTGGAAATGGAAACTGAGTCTTCGCTTTCTAAGACTAAGTTTTCGGTAACTTGCCCAGAGGACATAGTATGTGGCAAAAGAATTTCCTAAACAAAGATTTGAATTCTCTGCTTTTATTCCATGTACTATGTAGTTTCCAGGGTTGGAAAAGTCCAGAGACTTACTTCATGGGCCTTATGTAATCATTAGAACATTCTGGAGGTCCAGTTCCATCTCTGTAAACGTCTATCCAAACTTTGAGACATATTCTCACACAAAATATCACCCCAGTTTCAAACCAACCCCCCAGTGGAAAATTGAAATGCATATCTAGGACAGAGCAGGACAAGAGCAGACACAATATTGTGAAGGCTGAATCAAGTCTGAGAATTCAACATTTAATCAATTCATAAACGCAAGTGAGTAGGACAACCAATGGATAGAATAGAGGAGAGAGAGTAAGAGTCCTATCACTCAAAAAGAAAGGACTTCAAAAGTGTGTGTGTGTGTGTGTGTGTGTGTGTGTGTGTGTGTGTGTTTGTGTTTAAGTCAAGGATATTTTCACTTTAAAAAACAAAAGTCTAGATTCTGGTGCCCAAGAAGGGATTAGAAAGAAAGTAGGCGATTATAGTTCACTTTTGTCTCTCGGGCACATACCACTGTCATAGCCCCTTTGGACTAGGACTGCTACTGTCTTAGAATTTTTTAATCAATTATAAATTGACTGCTATGTTTGGATCAGAAGAAAAAAATTAGGTAATGTCAGTGAGTTACTAAAATTTTAAATTCAGTTTTAGAGTGTCTCTCCCCCAGCCTGTCCAAATAGAATCATATTACAGAAGGGTCTTCTGG
This sequence comes from Eschrichtius robustus, assembly GCF_028021215.1. Lineage (NCBI taxonomy): Eukaryota > Metazoa > Chordata > Mammalia > Artiodactyla > Eschrichtiidae > Eschrichtius > Eschrichtius robustus. Next base: position 105,374,510 of record NC_090827.1, on the reverse strand, counting down.
TGTCCATACCACAGGGTGGGGTGTGAATAAAGATCTGGTAACATTTTACTCAATTTCTAATAACTACTAAGACTATTGAATTGTACTTTTTTTTTACAATAATGGTGAACTAGATAGAAGGAGGGCTGGTTGGTTGAGGAACACTCCAGTGACAACTGCTGTCTAAAATCCTCTAGTACATACTTTCCTGGCTGTTTCAGGTATTTCCAATAAAATGCAAGACTTTTGGATTAAAAACGTTTCCTTGTTGAAGAGTGTCTGCTAAATGACTCTATCAGAATGGGGTGGAGTAAAGCATCATGTTGCACCATTACGTCAACCCCCAGTACCTGGCTGTCTGTGGTAGAAGATGGGGTAAGGGAGGATTGAGGTAATGAGAAACATGGTGCTCAGGGAGGTGGACCAGGAGGAAGGCAAAACTGAGCAAGATGGATCATTACTAAAGTGGAAAAAGACTTCATTTTAAAGAAGGGATTCCAAAGATAAATATTATTCTGCTTTATTTTCTTGCTTCGGGCTAGTAATAGCAGAGAATCTGCATTTAGAAGTGACCTACTGGCGTTGAGTATATCACCCAACTGAGAGCAAGACTTTCTTCTTCAATATACCAAGGAAAGGTTCAGCTTCTTCCTGATACCTCATGTGACAAGGCAGCTTGAAACAACATGAGGCAGTTCCCTCTCTCTCTCTCTCTCTCTCTCTTTCCTCTCTCATTCCCTTTTACCTTTGAGCAGCTCTAACTGAACTGAAACCCATTTTACTCTAGTAAATACCATCCAGTCCTTCAGAGCTCAGCTCAAGTGCCAACTCCTTAAGTGAGGCCTCACCTGCCTGGTCAATCTGACAGAGAAGTCTCTCCCTAGGTTTCCCATCACATCTTGGATAAATGCTTATTTCTCTCTCACAAAAGACAGTGAGCTCCATAAGGGCAGAAACATATCTTCTTAATTTTTTTTTCTACTTTCTAGAATTTAGCAGAGGGACTTGTACACAGATGGGAGTCAGTGAATATTTCGCAAATCATGAGCCAAAATCTGCCATGCTGTGAGTAACCTCCAATCACTGTGGCTTATGATTCCCTCAGGAAATACTCAGAATTAGTCTCATCCCCCTAATAGGATTGTTCCTCAGTTGTACCTCACTTTGCCTCAATTTTATTTCCTTGGCATCACCACTTCAATTCCTCAAGCCAGTGGTTCTCACAGTCACCTGGAAGACTTGTTAAAACACCCATTGCAGGGTCCTATCCCTGGAGCTGTGATTCAGTAGGTCTAGTGTGGGGCCCGAGAATTTTCATCTCCAAGTTGCCCGGTGTTGATGAAACTCCTGGTTCAGGACCACACTTTGAGAATCAGTACCTTCTACCATTCCTCATCTGGCTGGATTCATGGTCTCTTTATTTTCCCGTCTATTCTCTTTGTAGAGTACCCTCTCATAATTAACCAGAACTGAACATAAAACTGGAAATAGAAATGGTCTAAAACTACATTTGGAGAAACAATGCCTTAGACCTTGGTTTATTTTTTGTATTTTTGTTTTTTACATGAACTTCCAATAATCTAAATAATTTTAAGAATATTTAAAAACCTGAGTCAATAAACTATTCCCGAGTTTTGTTGAAGCCAATGTTGAACTTACTCGTCAATGGGTTTTAGCATCTACCTATTTTCATTTTATAGTAATCACAATATGATAACTTATAAAAGCATTCAAAGACACTTGTATTCAATAGTCATTCCATTAATACTTATTGAACACCTCCTGTTTATTGTACCAGGCTCTGGAGATTCAAGTGAATAAGTAATCCTTATCCTAAAGAAGCTTAAATTTTCCTTATTTCCCATTTTAAACTATAAAAGAATTAGAAAAATGCTATATTACTTAAATTTAGTGCCTGCCATAGTTTTAGATTTTTATTTTTGGAACAGGACTGCTTTCATTTCTGACTTTCCGTGTTACAGTCCTTGGTTTATAAATAAACAACAAGAGGATAAACTGCTCATAACAAACACAATCACATGCATTATCCTTTTTGGAATTCTACTTAATGATAAAATGGGACTGAATAATAAATCAAATATTAAATCTATATAGAAAATGCTTAAAATAAATTCCACTTCCTCTCAATAATCTATTTGGAGAAAGTATTTGGGAGTAGGGGAGAATATAAATTTCCTCAGATGCTTTGCAAATAAATGAAAAGTACTACTCAAAAGTTAAGAGGATGGAATTACCAAGTGTATTATTTACGTGCTACATTATTTTCATCATGTACACAACCATGTTATGTTTTACATAAAGTACATTGACCATGATGATGAATTCCATGGACTTCTTTGCACATGTAATAGTAATATTACACTGTTTTGTCTAAGATATAATTTGGATAATTACATTGTCATAAATTCGCTTTTATCAACTTATGTTGTCCAAGTTATATTTCCAATGTGGATGGGATTTGATACTGTCCAAATAATTAATTTATAGGAGACAATAAAATTACTAGAAAGTATATGATGCTTGAATGAACAAAAGAATATATGGATTAAATCATAATCTCAAACACATGAACATTACTGTTAAAATGTCAGGACCTTTCTTTTTCTTTTTTTTTTTTTTAATTAATTTTGTAAGTGAAATAGGGAGCGTTTTCTTTTTTCTTTTTTTTAATTTTATTTATTTATTTAATTTATGGCTGTGTTGGGTCTTCGTTTCTGTACGAGGGCTTTCTCTCGCTGTGGCAAGCGGGGGCCACTCTTCATCGCGGTGCGCGGGCCTCTCACTATCACGGCCTTTCTTGTTGCGGAGCACAGGCTCCAGTATGCGCAGGCTCAGTAGTTGTGGCTCACGGGCCTAGTTGCTCCACGGCATGTGGGATCTTCCCAGACCAGGACTCGAACCCGTGTCCTCTGCATTGGCAGGCAGACTCTCAACCACTGCGCCACCAGGGAAGCCCCAGGACCTTTCTAATTGTGTTTACTCTTCTATAAATTAGTAAAAGCTAAAATCCAAGCAAAGTTTTATGTACGTTGAAATCTGTGTGCTGGAAAATACCTAATAGCAAACTGGTCCCCAAAAGGTCAAGCTCTTTTAAAAAATCCTTTTTGAAAGGAAGCAAACAGTTATTCCCTTTGATCATATGTTAAAACAGCTCTGTAGGATGCTGACTTTATGTTTGGAAAAACATAATGTGTTTTAAGGTTCTGTTTCCAATTCCTGACCTACATGAATGCTAGTCTCTCTAAGATCAACCTGGACTGCAAAACAGGAGACTGAGAGGACACAGCTCTTGGTGGCTGTTTGAATTGGTTTTGGGAAAAAATCTACTTTGCTCTGGGGCAGGAGGCAACAAGGCTAGATGTGGAAGGATGAAAAAGGGAAGAACTTGCTGGAATTCTGCTCATGCTCCTGCCCTCCATTGTCTAGATATGAGCAGTCCACACCTGGACCAATGGTGAGAGCACTTCCTGAATCAAGAGTTAACGTTTTATGTCATTCTGTGCACCTGAGGGCTGAAGGAAAAGAAATTACTATAAATGGGAGTGAGGGATGAAAAATTTTTGCTTGAGGGCAAGAAAAAAGATCAAAATTCACAAACTCAAATGGCTATATGGTTCAGGCAACTAATATTAGTGGAAAAAAAAATAAGCTGGTCGGGGATAAAATGAGAGCTAAGTGGGTACTGGTAAACCGCCCCTTCGAGAAAGGCAGTGGTCACTTATCATCAACAGATGGTCGCCATGTGGTGAGCACAGGAATGCCAGACCTTGAGATAGTCTGACGGAAGCCAGAAATTTGGTTTTTATTAGAAATTTACCACTCTTTGAGCGTTGCTTCATTTTTTAACTCAGTGCAAGCCAAATGAAACTCACCTGTGAGCATTTACGGCCTGTCTTGTTCCTCAACAGTCCATTCTCCACACAGCAGACATAATGATTTTCTTAATACATAAATCAGATTGCTTAAAATTCTCCAATGTTTTCCCATTTCACCTGGAATAGTTAAATCTAATTTCATGGCCTGTGTGATCTGTCTCATGTCTACATTTCCAAAGTCATCTTCTCTGTGCCAAGATACTTTCTGACTTAGGGTCTTATTTGCTATTTCTTTTGCTGGAAATGTGATTACATCAGCTCTTCACAGAGCTTCTCATCTTTGTGAACTCTGTTCAGTTGTTCTTTCCTGAGACCACCTTTCTAATATAGCCTTCCTTCACCACCCCACTGGTCACTCACTAGCCCCTTCTTGGTTTTATTTTCTTCTGGAATGTATAACTATCTGGGATAGTATTATTTATTTATTCATTTACTTTATTATTGTTTCTAGACTATATACTCAATAAAGTGGAGGCTTTATTATGCTTACAACTATATCTAGAGCTTGATTTGTGGCACATATTAGGTCTGCTGGATATTTACTTTTTTTTCCCTCTCAGCTCCAAATCCACCCTTCTAAATTCTGCTCTGTGAGATTGGAGCTTGGCAAACTGTATTTCTCCATTGTCAACCGGATTCCTGTGAGGCATTGCTAATCAGGAGCCTTTGATTAGCAGAAAGATGGAGGACAGACTTGCTTCTTACTGTTTTCCTGCTGTTCTGCTGGTAGCATTTCATTCTGGTTTCTAGCTTTTTTCCACAGTCCCACAACCAGCTTCACAGAGCCTCATCGGAGACACTAACCCCTGCCAGGCAGCAGCCTTCCACAGAGGAAAGCCCACTCCTATAAGCGTGGCTCTCCACTGAGCAACGCCTTCTCCTCAGAAGTCTTGGTCTCCATCCGCATCCATGGGGTAGCCCTCTGACCTTCTAGTTTTCAACCACCCAAGCCTCCCTTTGATCTCCCAGCCCAAATCTCTCTACAAAATCCTCTCTTAGTGGGGGTGATTTCTGCTTTCCTTGCTAAGTCCTGACTGAAACAGTAGGTATTTAATAAATATTTAACATTTATGAATGAATGAATGAATGTGGGCAGCAGATATCCAGTTTCTAAAATGTGCCCTAAAGATCCTACTCACAAATTTCCATGACAAAAACATCAACCTTACACAAACACAGCCATGGTTTGTGTTCCCTTTGAGCCACTTGTCGCACCAGGTCAGAAGCTCTGTGATCCATCTGTTTGTACCGTACCTCCAGGGTCAGATTACAGTCTTTAGAGACCCTTAGACACTGAGAAGATTATGGTGTTTTGAATGGGTAACTCAAAACAAAATAAAATATGTAGAGGGAGACGGGGTACAGATATATAGTTTACAAGTAAATAAATGTAAGTATATAAATATAAGTCTAGCAATGATCTTATTTTTTTCATACTATTTCACTGCAGTTTTTTTACTTTTAATAATCAATTCCTTCCAGAAAAATATCTTTGCCTTTATTTTTTGATGTCCCTACTTTCCTGATGTCCTAATCATGCATTCTGTCTGCTGCATAACCCAGATCTCTCTGTTTATTAACCTTCTTCAAATAACTATGTGAAGAAAATGTTTAAAGACATAAACTTCTGGAATGATTCAGGTACCCACTGGACTCTTCCTTCATTTTTGACCCTCTGGAGAACCACCACTCATGCTTAGATTAGCTCTTCTATAATATCCTGAAGCTCTCACATTTATTGAGTGTTCATTATGAGCTAATGCCCATGTCAGACACTTTATATATATTGTCTCATCTTAGCTGCACAAAACTACTGTAAATTAGAAATCACCCTTATTTTCACTCTGACAGACCTAACAGAGTGCTGAGTACCCCCCCCCCCAGGTACTCCATAAAAGATGACTGTGTCTCTCTTCACATTTTTAAGAGCATAAAATGGGCCAGGAATTTGTCAAGTTGCTTGGCATATATTAAACTTATTTAATTATTAAAGCAAGGTTTTTACCCTAATTTTACCTATAAGAACAACTGATAAACAAAAAATAACTCATCCAAGTTCACCCAAAGAATAAATGGCAGAAATGGGATTTGAAACCCATCAGTCTGGGTCCTCTTTTAACCATTTACATGTGCTGACCTAGACAATGACCTAGACAATTAAATTTGCCAGATTTTAACACTGGGTTAATACTTTGTGAATAATTGTGTTCAAATAAAACCTGCATTACTGTGTTTAGCCCTTCATAGATTATCTACAATAATGGTCTACAAAATATTTAAATATGAGCACCCCTTTCAGTAGCAATGATAGTAGGACTACTTTTAATTTCTCTTTGTTGACAACACAAATGACAAAATGCTGTGATTATTAAGCCAGTACTTTACAGGTCTTACTGGGAATTCTTTAATATCTTCCTATTGTCCATAAGACAAAATCTAAAATTCTTAACTTGGCCTTGCCAGCTCACCCCCAACTTTTCTTTCTAGTCTTGGTTTTGACCACTTTCCCCCAGTGATTATGGTCTAACCACATGAGTCTTCTTTCAGTTCCTCCAGCAACTTCAGAGTCTTCACATGTAAGCACTCTGCCTCTACCCGGAATGCTCTGCCCCTCCCTACTCGTATGTTAGTAGTCAATTCCCACTCATGCTTTAGATCTCAAATGTCTCTTCACCCAAGAAGTCTTCCTTAATCCTCCCATCTTGGCTGGGTCCCCTGTGATACATCTTAGTAGTTCCTCAAACTTCTCCTTCGGAGTACTTATTATTGCACTACACAATCCTATGTGTATTTAGTTGTTGGCAGCTATGTCCCACAGAGACATAAACATCTTCTGAGAGCACAGACCATGTCTGTTTCATTCACTCTGTATCCCTAGCACCTTAAAGCAGGAAGAGGGTTTTAGGTTCCCAAGATAGAGATGGCTCTTTCCATCTTTACCTGATAAAATGGGCAAAAGTTCTATTGTCTCTTGAGTTTTGGAAACAATGACCAATACTAATAACAATGATAATGGTTAACACTTAATGAGCAGTTTCTATTTTCCAGGAACTATTTTAAGAGGTTTGAAGTTTGGAACTCAATTCATCTTCACAACACTGTGAGGTTGGTACTGAAATTTATAGAACTTTCAGTACATACATGCTTCACTCCTGCCAGGGGCTCAAATTTGATGAAGAATTAGTTCTGCTCTCTTTTGACCCAGGCTAACACCGGAAGTAACATCACTTACTTCAAAGTGATCCTTAAAATTATTTTGCTTGCAGAAAACCTGGCCTGGCAGTTAAATTTCTCAAAGATTTCAAACCAGAGGACAGTGGTCCCCAGTGTCTGAACAGTGATCACTGGGGTGAAAGTTTATGGTACAAATTCCCAAATCAAACACACAAAAAAACCAAACAGGAGTCTCAACAAATAGCACAAGACACAGAGAACTGTCACAGTTTTTTTCAAATATGAGTGGTATTGTCATAATTAGTAAACCTCAAATGCATTTGAAAATGTTCCTTTGTTAATCATGATTGCTGCTGTCTTAGCACTAAAAGCAGGATGACTATCATGGCCATTGAAAGGAGTTCTCATAGTTGAATAATTTGGGATCCACCTCTACTGATCATCTATGAAGGGCTATAGACCATTACATCAGTTTTATTTGAACACCTACAAATGCAAAACATTCATAAATCTTAGATATGGCAAATATGATAAATCTATTTACATATCATGATTCGTCTATAGAAATGTACATGAAGTACGTAGCAATCTTCCAATATCCTTCCTTAGGATAGTTATCCTTCTGGGACACTTTCACCCAGAAAAAGACATCTGGTTTCCTTATATTAACAAACCATAAATGAAGACTTTATGGAATCCGCAAAATAACAATCACTTTCCCATGTCTCTCTGGCTCAAGATAGTGTCATCATCATTCCTATATACTTAGGGATTAAAATTAGATGAATTATTACAGAATGATTTACTTTTAAATTAAAAAGAGATGGGATAAAAATTCTAAACAATACTGTAATCTAAAAATCTCTTTGATGAGAATGTGACCTTCACAACTTGAAGACACATGCACGTTCATCAAATGAGACTATGCTACAAAGTGCACTGCAATCCACTTGCTATTTCAGGCATATACAAATCATTTTACATTTTAACAAATCATGATTTATTTCCAGCAACAAAGAATAGTTCCTTTGGATTATATGTAAAGAAAGGACTATGGTCTTCCACCTTTGGCTCGAAAATTTTAGAGAAAAAGGATTACAGAAGGGGAGGGGAGAAAGACTATGAAAAATAGGAAGATAAATATGTTGAAGAAGAAAGGATTTAGATTTCTAAAATACAAAAGAAATTTTCAAGGTTTATCTGACTTAAATGACAAGAAACTTATGGAATGTAAATTCCTAATGTACATTGATTTTTGAACCAATGAATTATAACACTAATTATAGCTAATGGGGAGAAACAATAAACTAGTAAACTAGTAAATAGATATAGCATATGCAGTGGAGAAAGTAAGGCAGAAAAAAGGAAGAAAGAAACATGGGCAGAGGGTAATCATGCCCTGGGGTGCTGTGGGTGCAGTTTTAATTAGAGGGATCCAGGAAGGTCTCAGGGATAAAGTGACATTTGAGCAAAGATCTGAATGTGGTAAAAATTGAAGTCACGAGAATCTGACATTTTTCTAGAGAGAACAAGTTTACAAATGTATGAAATATAAGGCAATTCGGAAAAAGCTTTGAATACCCATTTGTTTGTCCTCACATTAATATATTTCACTATGTATGGGCTTCTCTCTTTTGTATGGCATTCTGATATAATATTGAAAATTGCGATGGGAATATGGAGGGAAAAATTACACCTGTTTTCAGCTAATTTGTTTTTCATGTTGTATTGCATATTTCATGTATTTAAATATTGGTTTTTCAGCTGTAGCTCAAAAGAGCCCCTCTGGAAATGACATAGTACATCTCTGTGGGATATATTTCCTGAATTTAAAAAATACACAATAAAAAAGTAACTCCATAGTGTCTGTGTTCCATCAACCATAGCCTATTTTCTAATTAAACCACATGCACGCTCCTTTTAAAGTTGATTTTCTCTATATATAAACATCTTAACAGACTTATTTTTAGATCTTTGTTTAGCTTGATTTTATTCCATTTAGAAGAAGAGCGTTTCGATTTTTCAGACACGTTTGTATGTTTATGATTAACAATCAGATATGGAACTCTATTTAAAATAAAAATGATTTTAATGGCAGAAAAAGAAAAAAATCCTGTTTCCACAAACTCAGTTTGAAGAAGATAAACTTTTAATTCTAAGTTTGCAAGCATCTTCAATGTGCTTGGTATTTTACATAGAAAAAAACAAAGTCCAAGATGTTACATTGGTAATAATAAGTTAACTAAGCAAGCATGCTAAATTATTAAATTTGGAGAATACATTGTGCTTATTATGTTACTTACCCTTGCAGTGAACTAGAAAATGAATGTGGTCATTCCAGACTGGTTAAATTGGAAAATATTTTATACAGATGTGTCTAATGCAGTTTCCTGGCAAAGGAATAATGCACACAACTTATATTTATAAGTATACAAATCTGGTTTTATATTACGATGCAGTTCTGTAAAATCAGATTTTCCCCTCTGCACTTTGGTTTTCACTTTCAGGATATATTTACATCCTTTTATCATTTAAAGTATCTTTATTAAAACACTTTTTTCCAGATCCTTTGGAGTTTGTTTCATTTATGGGTAGGTTGGGGGTTGCGGGTTGGAATAGAGAGAATTTAAGAATAAACAACAAGCAACCTATTTAAAACCAAGGGATTCACCCTCTTCAATTAGTGCTAAATTGATTTTTATAAAATCCTGTTTCTGCCAGCTGCTTAGTTGAGATCATGTTCCTTTTTATTTTGTTTTAGAACTCGTATTAATGTTAACTAATTACACTTCAATTTGTTAAGATAGCTAGACTATATTACAACATCCATTTCATTTCTTTTGGCAATTTTCATTAGATCCACTCAGCCCCAGAGAAAATGGAAAATTTACCTAGACTAACTTTCCATTAACATCTCTGATATCTTGGATTTTATGAGTGTGTGTGTGTGTGTGTGTGTGTGTGTGTGATAATTACTTATTTAGTTTCAGTGCCTGCATTTTAAGGGGAGTTTTAGTGAACTGGATTTATTACAGAAATAAAATATATATTGTTACATTTACTTTTCAGTTAATGAATAATACTTATTACACGTAATAGAGTGTTTCCAAAATTAGTCCATTCAAAAATGGGTGTTTTCATAGGATGGCAATACAAAGGCAGCGCGGAAAGGCGTAAACAAGTTAGAATGAAATAATCGTGTGTCATTATAAAAGTGTCATCGGACTGCTATTCTAGTTCTAAAGGCAACTAATACTTATGCTCCTTCTCTGGGCACCCTGTAAAAGGAAGGTTTATTAATTAGTAACTTTCTTAAATCAAGGCTCATAAAGTCTGGGTGTTAGATCACTCCTGGAATACATTTTTATCAGTGGATTATTAAGCCATGGATAAGAAGGCATACATTTCAAATTGGGCCTTTCATTTGTGTCCAGTTGGTCCAAAGTGTACAATGCTGAGAAGGCTGAAAAAGCACGCTGTGGTTTCTTGGGATCTGCCAATGGCCATAACCAACAGAGTTCAAGATTGGTCCTCAGAAAAATGATCAATTAGCCAGTATTTGCTGTCAGCATCACTGCACCACTTCCTTTCCTCCCTGCAGGATTGCCTCAGAGCTAACTTGAACTGGAAATCATTCCCATGTGATTCTTTATTTTGGACCTTTTCCCAAAAAGTCACACAAAAGAAATACAGGGCAATTTATGCTAAATGATACACATGCTATCTTGGTCAGGGAAGACTCTCCAGAAACAGTACAAACTGAGCTATTTATTGAGCATTCACTCTACATGAGGCACTATGATAAGTACTTTGTGCATATTTTGATAATGTAATAAATAAGTGTAATACTTCCTGTACAAATAATAAATCTCAGGCTAAATGCAATTACGTGTCATGTTTGGAATCACATGTTCTTAGTCAAATGAGCTGAAAATACCTCCTTTTATGCATAGACATGAGCCTGAATAATTTCTTACAATACTTTCTTGAAAAGGTGAGAAGGGTGATGGTGGTCTAAGATGTGGGATCCCTGCTTCTTCCTTAATGAGCAAGACCCTTCCAGGTTTGAAATAAAACATCTGGGCCTTATTGAAACATGAAATTTAAATCAAGCCAAGAACACAACACCAAGCTTAAGATGTTCGTTTAAATAATGTTTATGCATGAATCACTAGATGGGCAATATTTTTAAATTGTCAGTGGCAGTTGGCTGGTTTCTCAGCTTTAAGCATTATATATGGATTTGATAGTCTATTCCCCACTCCCATACTTATCGTGAAAAATGGGTAGATATCAAATTTAGAGACTGAAAGGAAATATCCTGGCAGTACAAGAACATCACTTTAAGAAATAATTATGATCTGGTAACACAATGTACAGCTACCATGATTGAACAAATAACATCATAAACTACAAAACTGGCAGCCATCCTAAATGATTCCCCCATCCTCACTTCACAAACATTTAGTCACCTCTATATCCTATTGATTCTATATCTGCAGTTTCTTTCCTGACTTCTCCTTTCTAGGACCTCAACTCAATTGCATATTCATTCAATGAACATTCACTGGGCTCCTACTATGTTCCAGGCACTCTTGCAGTTGTTGAGGATAAGCCAGCAAACAAAACTAGAGCACAATTTGAATGTAAAGTCTTTGTAGGCAGAAATATTGATTTCTATTTGTTTCTTTTCACTGTTATATTACTAATTTTCACAACAGTGCCTGCCCCATAGCAGACACTAGGTAATTACTGGTTGAATGAATAAAAACAGACTAAATCTGTGTTCTCATGTAGATTTATATTCATCTTTGTGTGTGTGTGTGTGTGCGTTTGTGTGTGTGTGTGTATTGGGGTGGAGGGGTAGGGGAGTCTGACAATCAAAAACAAATAGATAGGCATATATTAGGTTACATTAATACGGTGCATAAAATAAGGCAAGATAATACATGTAAAGTCAGTGAGTATTAAAGAGGGTGCTTTTTAAAACAGGGTAGTCAGGAAAATACTTTCAAATGAGATTCTATTTGAGCAAAGACCTGAAAGATCTGAGAGATGATATGGCCATGGAGAATAGACTGTACAAATAAATCTCCTGAGGAAGAAGTATGTTTGGTATTATCATAGAACTGATCGATGAATAAGGTCAGAGCAGTGTGAGTGTGGGCCCGGAGGGTGGTGGGGAGGAATAGAAATGAGGTCAAGTGAGTAGCAAGTCAGTGGTCAGCACCAGTCACTCACAGCCCTGTGGTCCCTGGTTAGGGCATTGGATTTTAATCTGAGTGGTATGAGAATACATGCGAGCAGTTTGAACAGAAAGGTGATCTGACCTGTCTTTTTTTGGTTTCTTCCAGTTTTATTAAGAAATAATTGACATACAGCACTCTATATGTTTCAGGTGTACAGCATCATGATTTGACATATAGACATCACGAAATGACTATCACAGTAAGTTTAGTGAGTATTCATCACCTCATATAGGTACAACATTGTAAAAATAGAAAAAAAGTTGTTTTTCCCTGTGATGAGAACTCTTAGGGTTTACTGTCACGACAACTCTCATATATAGCATACAGCTGTGTTCATTATATTTATCATATTGTATATACCATCCCTAGTACTTATTTATCTTATAACTGGAAGTTTGTTTTAACTGGATCTCTCTGGGGAGCAAAGGAAGGAGCTGGAATACCAGTGAGGAGGTGATTACAACGGTCCAGACAAAACACTGAAGGAGAGTAAGAGTCTTTCTACCTCCTCTCTTATTAACATGCCTCCCACCCAACCCGTCTGCCACCACAGCACCAAGTTGATCTTTTTCATATGTAAATAAAACTGTTCATTTCCTGCTCAAAATTCTTCAAATCTTGGGACTTCCCTGGTGGTCCAGTGGTTAGGACTTCGCCTTCCAATGCAGGGGGTGTGGGTTCGATCCCTGGTCGGGGAACTAAGATCCCACATGCTTCGTGGCCAAAAAACCAAAACATAAAGAACAGCAGCAATATTGTAAGAAATTCAATAAAGACTTAAAAAAAAAATTCTTCAAATCTTTCTCATTTGCCTAAATAATAAATTTGAATCTCCTATGGTATGTAAAGCAACTCTATCTACCAGGTGTATCTACTCATTCCCGTTGTGGTCCTTTTCTGCTTCTACTTCACTGCTCAGTCCTGACACGTGGTATACTCCGGTATATGAAATTATTTTCAGTACGCTAACCCATCATTAATTCCAGGGCCTCTGCTCCTTTAACTTTATACACTTAGAACTTTACAAAGCTTTCCAATGAAAGTGCTGTACCAGGGGTGGTTAAATTTTGGGTGTTATGGACCTCTGAGAGGTTATTCCTTTAAAAAGTAATATATATACAAATTTTCCCTTGTAAGGGAATTTTTTAGACCCCCTCAAAATCCATTCTTGGGACCTATTAACAAATAGATATCCTTAAGAATGATCAAATCCAGCACTTCCAAATTTCATTACATTACAAATCATTCTTTTTGGGGGGAAAAGGAGTTCATAGTTAAGTAAATCTGGGAAATGTTTTCTACTATTCCTCTACCTTGGGGAATCTCTGCATTAATTTTTATTAAAGGTTCTGAGACATACTGTTGAAATTAGCATACAGTTGAAACTAAGGCACAAAGAGATTAAATAATTAGCCCAGGAAAGAAAATCAGAAAATGACAGTGACAAGATGTAAACCCAGAATTTCAGCTCCATGCCCAACCCTCTAACTCCACATCAGATGCAATTTTAGCTCTAAACCAATGTCTTTATTACATAGTTGGGCCTCAACGAGATTAAGCTATTGCTCCAAATTTTCTTCTCTAACATATATTTCCTAAGCTTTAAGTGATTTTACAGACTATAATCATTTATAATACAAATTGAGAACATATACATTTAACTAGTCTCATTTCATGAGACTGAAACAGGTGGGTAATTATTATTTTTCAAAGAATCCTAATATGAGTTTAAAAAAACAATGAATTAATCTTCCCCTAAAGTACAGTAAAACAATTAGTTTTATTGTCATAGCTTTTATTACTTTCTATTAATTTTCCATCACAATGCTGTAATTAACTGCATCATCAATAAAAGTACAAGATTTTTCTCTATTCGAATCATTCACATTTTGAAACTACTATTTATAATTGAGAATTGAGGATATGAACTTTTCTTCATCTGATTAATCTTTTTTTGTTTGTAACAAATATCCAATCCAATACTAGATCTCCAAATTGATTGATATGAATATTTTCATGTAAAATGCTCCAATTCTCACAAGAGCAATATCATTTGAAACATTTGTAAGGTGGTTACAAATGAGGGAAGAAGTAAGCCCTTTAGTTGAATTGAAATAACCAAATTTGAGCTAAGTACGTTTGTCTAAGGAGGGAACCAGGAGAGTCAAGGAGCACTTATTCATTTGATTAATTTACTCAGTTACTTGTAAAGGTAAAAACAAGACTCATGTATAAACCATGAGCTTAATGGGAGTCAAGCATATCAGGCAGAGAGAACACCAGTTCAAAGGCCCTGAGATGGGAGCATGCCTGAATGAATGCCTGAGGAATAGAATGGAAGCCGGTATGACTGGAGCAGATTGTTCAAGAAGAAGTGTTTGGGAAAATGAAATTTGACAGACATGAGGACCAAACATCCCAGAGCTTTGCAGACTAACTGATATGCCGTGGCCTTCCAGGGAGTGGAGGGTGGCTAGGACATGCCATCTGCCTTAACACGATTATTCTGGCCACTCGCACTATGATAGACTGAAGGTGTATGTGGTCTGAAGCTAATGGACCAGTTATTTGGCTGGCTTTGGAAATTCAGGTGAGAGATAATTATACATGGATCAGAATAATAGAAAAAGGAAAAAAATATTGGTGTCTAGAAATATTCTGGACGGAAAAGCCAACAAGTTATGCTGATGGATTTGATATGGGGAATGAGAGAAATTCAAGGATGTCTCCAGAGTGTTTGGCCTGAGCCATGGGAAGGATAAAATAATTGTCACAGCAGAGGGAAAAGTGATGAGGAGCCCATGTACATAAAGAAAGGCATGAATCACTTTGCTGTACACCTGAAACTAACACAACATTGTAAATCAACTATACTCCAATAAAGTTAAAAAAAAAAAAAAAAAGTAGGGAAGCCGTGGCGTAGGTGTGGAATGGCCAGGAGCTGAGTTATCTGAATGGATGCATGAGGTTCATTTTGAGACATAATGGTAAAAAAGGGTGCAAGGTCAGTTGAAGTCAGATCACAGAAAGCCTTGAATGCCAGCAAAGGAGTTTGCAATTTATACAGTTTAGGAGAGAAGCTAAGTATTTGAGGCATTTCAGTAAAAAACTTAAAGTTTACAAAAGCTCTGCCCAGCAGTTTTGGAACTTTGCACTTACCTCTACAAACCCAAAAGACAGAGCTAAAAGGGATTCTATGGTAAGAGCTTCTCCTTCAGTTTTTGAAACCCTGAGTAAGGCAATGTGGCATAGTGGTAAAATACTGAGGAATATGGCTGCGGGCCAAGTTGGTATATAGTAATCAAAGATGCAGCGACTCATTTTGAGTAAAGGTGTCATACAGGCTGTGATATACCAAGACATAAGTCACAGATGGCAAATGACACTTCAAAGAACATACAAACATTAATATACTCCCAGCTCTGTAAGGAAACATAATAGCAGGAAAAGCTCTGGATGAAGGATAGGAAATTTTGGTGTAGTCCGAGTTTCACTGTGGCCCGCTATAATATTTAGATAAGGCATACGGTCTCTCAGTGATGTAAATAGTTTATCAGTAGAATAGAGAAAATATCTTGTTACCGAGTCCAAACTCATACTGACTGCCACACAGCAGGCCAATAAATCTAGAAACGAGTTGTTAGGGCAAGGAATAGTGACTTTATTTGGAAAGCCAGCAGACTGAGAAGATGGTGGAGTAGAGTCCCAGATGAACCATCTTGCCTGAGTTAGAATTCAGTCTTCTTTTATACTAAAAGGGGAGGGCGTAAAGTCAAACACTTCCTGGTTCCAGTCAGCCTCCGGAGGAGATTTCTTCCTTCCTGCAGTCATTCACAGGTGGGCCTGGTCAGAATGTTTCCTGTGAGCTAAACAAAGATATTTTAGCTTAACACTCATTCCTGGGAGGCAGGATTCCCAGAGATGGGCCATTAATTTAAGCTTATGGGCAACATCCCCTTAATGGTTAACTTGTAATATCAATAGAATACAAAGGTTCTTCCCTGTTACAAATCTCTGCTACCACTTAGAATCATGTGGATTCCACAGAACGGTAAACAGCTCTTCCTTCCTCTCCATTCATGTAATGGTTAATTTCATGTGCTAATTTCAGTGAATCACAGGTGCCCAGATTAAACATTCTTTCCGGCTGTGTCTTTCAGGATGTTTCCAGATGAGATTACCATCTGAATCAGTAGACACATTAAAGAAGACTGTCCTGTCCAATGTGGGTGGGCATCATCCAATCCACTGAGAGCCTAAATAGAACAGAAGAAGGAAGAAATAGAAATACATCCTTCTTTTTTTTTTTTTTTTTTTTGCTGCCTCACTGACTCACTGTTTGAACTGGAGCATCTCATCTTTCCTGCCCATGGACTGAGATATAAGTCATCTAGTCTCCTGGTTCTCAGGCCTTTGGACTTGGGCTGAATTATACCAATTTTTCTAGGTCTCCAGCTTAGAGAGAGCAGATCATGGGAGATATAGATAGATATAGATATAGATATAGATACACATATATATTGATATATATAGTTACTATCCAGTTACTTAGGACTTAAGCATACTAAGCGGTACTGACTACTTGTATTCAGTAGAACATAAACACATGAGCACTAATTTAATATATATTCATGGGTCAAGAAATTAACTGGACCATCCCCCTCTGTAGCCTTCATGACTGTTCCTGGAGCTTGGAATATATGGAGACAAGTTGGAGACTCTCTTAAAACAATTTTCTCAGATGATGGAGGTATATTTGCACTATTGACTGGAGGAATATGATGGTCACAGTCGGTGAATAGAAGACATACATGTTTAAATAGTTTTTATAAGCTATTTACATGCTTTTATAAGCTATGAACTAAGTCTATTCATTACTCACTTATTCTAACCATTCCATAACCTTCATCATTTCTGTGCATATTTTTACTATTCCGCCATGCTCTGTCTATCATTCTCTGCACAGAGAACTCCCCATCTCTATTCACACTCCTACAAAAAGCCATTCACCCAGAGAATATAGCTGTCTCCTGCTTTGGACTGCCCCATCACCAACAGAAACATTTTGTTCAATTCCTCTTTTCTAGATGGTGGTTCTGTAGTAGTAGAAGAATTTAAGTCTCAGTTCTAGCGCCATATTGTAACTCTTATCTTAGATATCTCTTTCCCAACTTGCTGATTATCCTTAGCATTCCTGTATTGGAGAACTTTATCTTCCTCTGTGTCTTTATCTTCCTGGATTCCCAAGAACAGCACAATGTTAACCAAGTGTGTTCAGTGAACATATCCTGATGGAAATCACCTGAATATTCTTGAATATTTCATTTGTCTTCTGCTAAAGCAAAGTTTCAGAGAGCCTAGATACTATGGAAACAGGTTTATATAAATACTTCTATAGAAAATATGCTCTGCCAAAGCTCTCAACTAGTTACAGAGTGAATTTCTTTAAACTGAAATCTCTTCAAATAATTGCACTGGAAACCTGTGAAGTCAGGCCATGCTTTTTAAAAATGCTTTTTCTGTATCAGATCACATTAACCACCTACATACTGTGGGAAATGTCACTTAAGAAGAGCCTGGTTGGCACAATCTTCCTTGCTACATCACACCTCATCTTAAATTGTTAGCTTCACCACTGTTTGGGATACATGAGTCCAGGTAAGAATTTGTACTTTCTAAATGTTATTTTATTCTGGTACAGCCTAAAACATTTAGGAAGCATTTTTAGCACCAGCATGAAGCAGAAGAAACTTGTCTACTTTGACATTTTATGCAAATAGACAAATGCATATCCAGATACATCCATTGATTCATTCAATAACAAGTTTTACAAATATTTGATGGGCATGTTACTACATACCAGGCAAATTGTTAAGGGGTGAAGGTACAGTGGTGAACAAAATCTATACGGCATCTACCTTCATGGATTTACGGTATACGATATATGTTTAAATAAAAGTGCAATGAAAGGCAACAATTAATATATTCATTAAGAATTTAATCATTTGATTTCAATCCATATTCCATAAGTTTCTGCTCCAAGTGACATTCCTGGTCTTAACGGCCTCCTGAATAGTGACAATTAAAATGAAATTAACACATTGCGTTCACTGATGGCAAAATATAACATGCTGAAATTTATTTCAGAATGAATCAGAATTATTAAATAATTAGAAAGAATTTTCCTTGCCAGGAAATAAGAAAATGGGGATAATTAGAGCTACCACCTGGGCTAGAATCCCTAGACAGTTGACACAGTAGGCAAAATGCCCAAGAGTCATATACAATGAGAATCTGATTGACTGTTTTCAGTGGGGGAAGTTATTTGATATTACTATACTTTCATCATCTCCCAAGCCCATGAGAATTTCTTTCAAAAGTTCAGATTTTTAAATCTTAAGAGAAAGCTTTTGATTAAGAAAGAAATATGTACATAGGAGAGGGAAAAAAAAGGAAATATTTCCTAAACCACTGTTCTGTTTCCAGGAGGTAGGTTCCAAAGAATTCCCACTATTTCAGATGACCAATAGCCAAGACATGGAAACAACCTAAGTGTCCATCAACAGATGAATGGATACAGAAGATGTGGCACATATATACAATGGAATACTACTCAGCCATTAAGAATGAAATAATGCCATTTACAGCAACATGGATGAAACTAGAGATTATCACATTAAGTGAAGTAAGTCAGAAAGAGAAAGACATATACCATATGATATCACTTATATGTGGAATCTAAAATATGGCACAAATGAACCTATCTATGAAACAGAAACAGAATCACAGACGTAGAGAACAGACTTGTGATTACCAAGGTGGGGAGGGGGCTGGGAGTGGGATGGACTGGGAGTTTGGGGTTAGTAGATGCAAACTATTACATATAGAATGGATAAACAACAAGGTCCTACTGTATAGCACAGGGAACTAACTATATTCAATATCCTGGGATAAACTGTAGTGGAAAGGAACATAAAAAAGAATATATATATGTGTGTATAATTGAGTTACTTTGCTGTACAGCAGAAATTAATACAACTTTGTAAATTGACTATACTTCAATAAAAAATAAATTAAAAACAAAACAAAAATTTAAAAAATAAAAGAAATATGTAAGTAGGAGAGGGAAAAAAACGAAATATTTCCTAAACCACTGTTCTGTTTCCGGGAGACAAGTTCCAATGAACTCCCACTCTCTCACATGTAAGTAATGATGAAATATAAATAAGACAAAATAAGTAGGAAATAAAAATTAGGAAATAAAACAGCTTTTCAGCCTCCAGATTCTAACTATGTTCTCTGTTCATAGAGCAAAATCTCTCAACTGTAGGGGGATTCTGCAGGGAGTACCTGCATGAGGAGTGAAGATCTGCTTGGATAATAGAGTTTTATCAAAACAATCAAACTCTGCAAGTTCTTAGGCCAAAGCTTCCATGAAAGTAGCAAATAGAAGCTGAACTTCAATTTCTGGGCAAGAAGGAAAGCAAGCATCTAATGTCTCTTTGGTACAGCCGTGAAAATAATCCACATGTAATCACATTAGCAGCAGATGTCAAAAGAGTTAATAAATTGGTTAGCAAATACACCAATATTTTCAGACTGAAAAGGTCAGCCAGTACTCTATTTAATTTCTATGTAAGCACATTAAACAGAATAACTGCCTGAGCTCTTTCTAGGATTCAAAACCACTCTTCAATGACCAAGTCAAAGGTGGTTGTGGTTTTTTTCCTCTCCATTGACATAACTTCCTTCTGATGGCCTGCAATTGTCTTCCTCCATTACAAAATTAAGTTATAGGATGTTTGAATCTCTTTGCAAAGTAAAAAGGTAAAAGATGATTTGTAGACTTTTTGATGATGGCCATTCCATTCTGTCCAGTGTGAGGTGATACCTCATTGTATTGATACTTTTGATTTGTATTTCTCTAATAATTAGTGATGTTGAGCATCTTTTCATGTGCCTGTTGGCCAAATGTATGTCTTCTTTGGAGAAATATCTATTTAGGTCTTCTGCCCATTTTTTGACTGGGTTGATTTTTTTTTTTTTGATATTGAGCTGTATAAGCTGCTTGTATATTTTGGAAATTAATCCCATGGTAGCATCATTTGCAAATATTTTCTCCCATTCTATAGGTTGTCTCTTCGTTTTGTTTATGGTTTCCTTTGCTGTGCAAAAGCTTTTAAGTTTAATTAAGTCCCTTTTGTTTCAATGCTGGAGAGGGTGTAGAGAAAAGGGAACTCTCTTATACTGGTGGTGGGAATGTATACTGGTGCAACCACTATGGAAAAGACTATGGCAACTCCTCAAAAAACTTAAAATAAAATTACCATATGATCCAGCAATCCCATTTCCAGGCATATATCTGGAAAAGATGAAAACGTTAATTCAAAAAGATACATACAAAAAAAAAAAAAAAAAAGATACATACACCCCAGTGTTCATAGCAGCACTATTTACAATAGCCATGACATGAAAGCAACATAAATTTCCATCAACAGATGAATGGATAAAGATGTGGTATTTATATACAATGGAGTATTACTCAGCCATAAAAAGAATGAAATAATGCCATTTGCAGCAACATGGATGGACCTAGAGATTATTGTACTAAGTGAAGAAAGTCAGACAGAGAAAGACAAATATCATATGATATCCCTTATATGTGGAATCTAAAAAAATGATACAAATGAACTTAATTTACAAAACAGAAATAGACTCACAGACATAGAAAACAAACTTATGGTTACGAAAGGGGAAAGGGGGAGAGGGATAAATTAGGAATTTAGGATTAACAGATACACACTACTATATATAAAATAGATAAACAATAAGGACCTACTGCATTGCACAGGGAAATATATTCAATATCTTATAATAACCTATAATGGAAAAGAATCTGAAAAAGAACATATATATATATATATATATATATATATATATATATATATATATATATATATATATATATAAAACTGAATCACTTTGCTGTATACCTGAAATATTGTAAATAAACTATACCTCACTAAAAAAATTTTTTTAAAGTCATAAAAAAATAAAGGTAAAAGATAAGATACCATCAGTCACCACATAATAGCTAGGAAGAGCTAACATTTTGTAGAGATCTTTAGAGATTGTTAACTTTTCATATATAATATCTCACATGATTTTCATAATGGTTATTATTTATTCATATTTATCCATTTATTATTTATTCTTATTTCTTCTCCAGATGTAGAAAACTGAGAAACTGAAGCTCAGAGATGCTCAGCCATTTGCATATGTTCTCAGTCAGTAAGTGGCAAGATTGAGGCTGCCTGACCCTTCCCCACATCTTACATCTTACCCTTCTGCCCCAACTACTCCCTGTAGTTGCCATGATGCCTTTTCAAGGTCAGTCCAGAATAAGGAGCACAACCTCATGGTAATCCCATAGGTCCCTTTCTGCTAATTTGGAGAACTTTAAGTTCATCTTCCATATCTCCAGTTCTCCTTCATCCCCCCTCTTTACAACCTTTGTAAATTTATATATTATCTTTCTCAATTGTAGCCATTATCATAATTCTCCTTAGAAATTATTATTTTTTAGTAATTTCTGAAGAACATATTAATAAAGTCTTATTCATTTAGAACTTGTACATCTAAGTTTCCCAAACCATTCCTCTCAACATATAAGCCCTGCATCCCAATCATCTTCATGTTTTCTAAATAGTATGTCTATTACGATATTTTTATCATATCCATTTTAGAAATTTTCTCTTCATTTTTTATGAAGAAAGGTATGGTTTGGGCACTCAGATCATTGCTTTACCCTCCCTCTACCCAAACACATTTACATTCACACACTCATATCCACCCACTCTGTCCTTCCAATATAAATGTATATATTGTATAAATATACTAACACTTGTAGTTGAATCAATATTTATATCTACATTGTGATTAAATCAGAATTGTTTATACCTGAGCCTAGTAATATATTGGGATTCTATTGCCTTTGTTTTTCTTTCCTTTTTGTTTTGGTTAGAGATAATGACTTTTTTGTTTTTTTCATTTAACATGTTTAATCCTTTCTAACACAGGAGTAAAATCCCTCTGAATACTACTTTTCAGATCAGGTGACCTAGCATTTTCATCACTTGTCTGTGTGTTTGTCTATTGTTTATTCATTTCTGCACCATACCTCCTGGAACCTCATTCTGACTGCTCCCATTTGGTCTAACTGCCCTCCAATTTCTGTATACTTGTCATTCTGGAATTTCCCCCCCTTGTCTGTTTTCTGTTTGTTGTTGTTGTTGTAGTGTGTGTGTGTGTTTTTAAAGATCCAGTGACTTCCTCTTGGTTTAATCCCTCATTTTGGTATAGCAAATGTTGCAAAAAGAAAAGAAAAATTGTCCTGAGAATGGGTACCTGGGACCTTGATTTCTGGAAATACTGCACACAACATATCCTAAAAATCTTTCATCTAAAAAAGACCTAGAAATATTGGACATATATGAAATCAACTTCATTTTAAATCCATAGCTGAGCTCACAATAAAATAAATTGAAATCAATTCTTAGAAACATTATATTGAAACTGTAGAACAACAAAGAGAATGCGATCTTACAAGCAGCCAGAAAAACAGACAACAAATTACTACAAAAGAATAATGAAAATAGAAGCAGAAGATCAGCAAGAAACAACATTTATACACCTAATATTCTCAACATATATAAAGACAAAATTGACAAGATTAACTTCCGAGTGGGAGATTTGAACATAACAATCTGAGTAATTAATAAATATATCAATTAATAATATGTTCATCTGAGTCACTATTTCTTGTTAGAAGACAGCACATGATTAGAAATTGCAAAATAAGTCATTTTCAAAAGAAAAAATTTTATCAACAAATGTTACATGTAGAAACATTGCCTTCTATAAGCGTTTATGCCTATACATCACAGTAGTGTTTCAAAGTAATTTATTGAGATATTATTTTGTATTTTGCTTTGCAGCTGTGGAATAATCAGGACTAATAAGAATTCCTCTTACATTTGTCTTCTTCACATACACCAAGGACCAATAAGGTGCACGAAAACTTTCCCCTCAGGCCACAATTAAAAGATTTAACTTTTCAGAAGGAACTAAATTGTACTAGGCTCTGACAGTGGAGTGAGGGCCTGGGGTTTGGACAGTAGGAAGTCTAGGTTGTCAGGAGCTGGCAGGCAGCTTCCAAGGCTGACAGAGGTGGAGAAGAGATGGTGCTTATTTGTTTGTGTGTTTTTATGGTGGTGAAAGTCATGTAGGGGTTAGGTTGTGGGGATCCATACCACCCTAAAGCCTCTGGCAGGTTGGGGTATAGACACTGAGGTTTATGGTACCCAAGGACCATGGCTCAGGAGCTACAAGAAAGAGTCTCCTTGCTCCATTTTGGCAAAGGGGAGGATGGGCCATAGGAAACCCCAGAAGCAAGCACAGTGAACTGAAGACTGAAGCTCCTTCTCTTATTTTCTAAACACCACAGCACTTCATCCTGAATATGACTTGAGGGAGGTGAAAGGAGAGGGCGAGAGGTTCCCCAAAGAGCAAATTAGTATGTGAGAGCTGGGAGTAAGATTAATTTGATTTTTGAAAGTGTTACCACATTGTTATTCACCAGAGAATTAAAGAGTACAAGTCCTATTTAATACATACCATGAAAAGTTTTCCTGTAAAACATTTTATTTCCGATGTTCATGTGTTTGACATTCTGCAGAGGACAACATTTGAGAACCTCCAGCTCTTAAAAAAAAAAAGCCTTTGGAGTAACTGAGACTGATTCTGTATTTTGCTGTCTACATTTTGCTGAATCTCTATTTTGTTCTTTTGTAAAATAATGAAAATAGTGTAGTCCTTTCATTAACGAAAACATCAATAAACAACAACTATCTTGATTCCCCTCAGTATTTGAGAAGGATCGGCGTTGATAGATGCTGGGTAAATAATTAAGGAATGAGTCTATGCCACTGTCATTTCCATTTCTCCTGTGATGGAACAGCCAACACAGTTCAGTTTTACAGATTTTACAGACAATATCAAAGTCAGAATTAAATTGTGGATCTAATTCAAATGTCTTTTTCTTGGCACTAGACCACTATATTTCAAACTTTGGGCCATGATCCATGAGTGGCTCTCAAAGTTAATATAACTGGTCAGAATTGGCATTTCTAAAAGGAAAGAGAAGAGAGAAAAATGACAGAATAGCAGGGATAGCATGGCCTGCACAGCATAGAGTAACATAAACTGGAAAACAAAACAAACAAAAGAAAACCTCATGTGTCTAGCACAGTAAGGGCTAAGTACTGTTTTATAAAACTTTTGCATATATTGGGTCAATAGGTTAAAAGCCTTTTTTTTTTTTTTTTTTTTCTTTTTGCTGTGAGTCACTTTCGGCCATGACTCACAGCAAAAAAAGGTTAGAAAGAGAATAACTTAGACCATTTGCCTTCTTTAATCACTCCTTCACATTTGCTAGAAGAAAACACCACTTCTAACCTGGCTTTTCTGATTTTGTCCCCTTTATTTTAATTTTTTTTATTTATGAAATTTTCTACATTTACCAAAAGTTAAGAAAACAATAATAGAGATACCTATGCACTAATAGACATTAACCTTGTGCTGTATCTCCTCTCTGTCCTCCCCTCCCCTTTTCTTCTCCCCCCCCGTTCCCCTTCCCCCTTCTTCCCCTCCACACATCTCTCTCAAGGGACATGATGTTACAGACGCAGCTAAGGCTTCACCCTGTCCTTATTATAACTCCCATTTCTCCCTAGAGGCAACCACAATTTTGAATTTGGTGTGCATTTTCCCATATATAATTATGTAATTTTACCACATATTTGTCCACCCATAATTCATTTATGCATTGTTTTATATATAGGAATCATGTGGTTACTTCTTCCCCAGTCTAAGTTTTTGAGAGGTATCTATTCACCCTGTGAAAGACTGTTATGGTATTTTTACAAGCAGTATTACAATGAATATCTTTGCACATACTCTCTATGCACATGTTCTGTGAGAATTTTCTACCTTAGGTATATAGAAATGAAACTGGTCTGCTTTAGTAAGTTATGGGCACTTTCAACATTCCTAGGTTTGAAAAAGTGATTACTAATTTACACTTGCACAAGATATAATAGCTTTTGTGTGCCCACATCTTTGACAGCATTTGAAGTTATCAGACTTGCTAATTTTTACCATGTATTGGGTAACAAATTATTCATTTAATATGAATTTTGCTCATTATCAGCGATGTTGAGCATTTTTCTATGCTCAGAAATGGCTTATTGGCCATTGGTATTTCATTCTTCATATATTACTTGCTGCCCTTGAGTTTTGAGGGGAAGGGACGTTGTTTTTCTTACTGATTGGCAGAAACACTTTGTATATTGTGATTACTAATTTTCCCTATGCACATTACAAGCCTCTTCTCCAGTCTGTGGCATTTCTTTAAACGTCACGATATGTTTCATTACATAACAGTTTATTATTATTGTTGTTAGTTTAATATAATCAAAATTATCAATCTATCACTTTATAGCTTTTGTTATCTTTTCTTAGAAGTTCTTTCTCATTCTAATAATATGTATTGTATTCCAAAAGTTGTATAATTTTAATTTTCCACATCATCTTTAATGTATATGAAATATATTAGTGTGTCTGGTGTAATGTGAGAATTTGGTTTAATTTTCTGTTTGGATGGTCAGTTGTCTCAGCACCATATATGAATTGTCAATCTCTTCTGACATGACTTCTAACACTATTTTTAATTTATGTACCAAGCATTCATATAAATTTGGGGTCTTAAAAACTCTTCTTTGTTTATTTGCTCTGCTTTTCTATGCTTGTGTAAATATCAACTTGCTTTAATTATTTTTTTAACAACCTAGATTCTAACAAGCCATATCCTCTCCCCTCTCCCTTAAGGATTTCTTATCTATTTTTAGGGCCTTACTCTTACATGTGAATTTTATAATCAGCTTTTCAGGTTTAATGAGAATCTTTTGTGAAATTTTAATTGAAACTGAAATGGATATATAGATTAATTAGTGGATAATTGCCATGTTTACAGTATTGAGGGTTTCCTTCCCAGAAAATGGCCTAACTCTCCATTTATTTAGATCTTTGTCTTTCAGTTGTCGTATTTTATTAGTTTTATTTCCCATAACCTTGTAGTTTTGTCACTAATATAAATGTGTGGTTTATTATTTTACGTTTTGTACATTTTGTAATAGCGATTGCTTGTGCACAGAATTACAAGAGATTTTTGTATATTCTTATATTCTCTAAACTTGCTGAATTATTTTATTAATTTGTCCACAAAATCTCATGAATTTCTGATATTAACAATTATATTATTTGCAAATAATAAATTTTTCTTATTTTAAATTCTATATCTCTGATATTTATATCTTTTGCTAATATATTAGCTAATTTGTCTACTACAGTTTGAATAGAGACAATGATAGGGGAATCCTCTCTTCTATTCCTGGTGTTAATAATTTTTATCACGGATAAACATAAAATTTTACAATTTTTCTGCACTTACAGAGATGATTCTGTGATTTTTCTCTTTTATTTAATGTGGTTAATTATACCAATATATCCTCTAATATCAATTAGTTATTACCCTTATGATTATAATATTTATTTTATATACTTTGGGATCTGGTTTATTAGTTTTCTGTTACTGCATAACAAATTATCATAAACACAGTGGCTTTAAACAATGTACATTTTTTATCTCAAAGTTTCCATTTCCAAGAAACAGTCCAGAACTAATGTTAGCTGGACCCTCTTCTCAAGGTCTTAGCAGGCAGAAATCAAGGTGTTATTCAGGGTTGTGATCTCAGCTGAAGCATGAGATCTTCTGTCAAGCTCACTGGTTGTTGGTAGAATTCATTTTTATTTTTATTACTTATTTATTTATTTATTTATTTATGTATTTATTGCCACACTGTGCAGCTTGTGGGATCTTATTTCCCCGACCAGGGATTGAACCTGTGCCCCCTCCAGTGGAAGTGTGAAGTCCTAACCACTGGACTGCCAGGGAATTCCCAGAATTCATTTTTAGATGGTTATATGACTGTTGTCCCATTTTTTTTCTCTGTTGACTGGGACCACGTCTAACTCTTCAAGACTCACTTACCCCAAGCCAGACTCTCTCATGTAAGAGCTCACCTGATTAGATAAGGCCCACCTGGGATGATTTGCTTTCCAATCAACTCAAAGTACATTGATTAGGGACTTCACTTACATCTGTGAAGTTCTGTTATCATTGTCACAAGTTGTTATATAAGCATGAGAGTGATATTCTGTCATATACACAGAGTCAACTCACATTCAAGGGGAGAAATTTTAAAAAGATAAGAATTGCAGGGGCCATCTTGAGATTCTGTTTACCAGTTTCCTAACCTAATTTAGGAATTTTCTTACTATGGTTGTAAGTGAGATTGGATATCATTTCTTTATTTTATACTAACCTTATTTTTTGGAGTATAAACTTAATCCTAATCGTGGTGTTGGAAGAGTATTGACTCTTGTTTTCTTCTCTGGATATAGATTTTAATGTATGCATTCATGTTTAACATTTTCAAAATACTGCCTAAGCTGCAATTAACCGCTCTCCCTTCTTCCCTTCATTGGTTCATCTTCTAGATCCAAACTGATAGGAGTGATAGATATATTATTCCAAAACTCTCAGTTTCATCAGTCACTGATTCTGTCTGCAATAAGGACACAAAATACATGGGTGATGTAGTGTCAAGATCATGAGATCAGAATTTGGGAGACTAGATTTTAGTTTCAAACTTGCCATTGGCCACCATGACATTGGTGTTCATTAAATCACTTTCTAATTCCTGTTGGAAGACAACTTCCAATGAACATTTTCATGTTTCTACATGCTGCAGGCTTTCTGAGCAAAAAGGGTTAGCAAACTTTGTTAAACAGTGATGGAATGACAAATATGCCTTAGAAGTTAGAGGTAGCATATTGTTCCAGAGAGAATTAGAGAATTATCATGTCAGAGCCATTTTTTTACATGCCAAGGTAAAGGCTTTTCCCTCCCCCTCATCAGAAAGGATTTGTTTACATTCTAAAGGATAGTCCTGTCTTTGCAGGGAAGGATTTGCCAAAGTGCCAGCCTTCGTACATAAGTCCTGAGTCTCCTAATTTTGGGGGTTCCTCTCACGTGTTGCAATCCCAGCATATATGGAGATGAACATCTGGTCCTTACCTTGTGGAGAATAGAGACATGCAGAACAGGTGCTGAGATGCTCTGAGTACTAAATGTATAAATGGTCTATTTTTTTGACCCAGACATTCTGTGTTTGCTCTCAGAATATGAATAAGTATATAAACTTAAGAATTCTTAGACTCTTTTGAGAGTTAGAGAGCTGTTACAGTCCAGCCTAGCACACAGGGTTTTCCTGATGAAACAGATCAGATTATGTTTACAAATATAAAAGTGGTTTTACAAAGCAAGACAAGATATGCAACTCAAAGGTGGAAAGGTGGTGATGGCTTTTATGTGCCAAGAGGCTAGACAATATTTAAGGGAGTCAATGTCAATTACCTAAATGTATTTATTTCCACACTTTATTTCCTTCCAGAATAATGCTTATGCATTTAAATCATTGTATACCTACAGGCTTTTTGTGGTAACAGAGAGTGAGACAGAAAGAAGGAGTTCCTTACTTCCATTCAGTGTGTAGTCCTGTCATAAAGGATAAATCTAGACAGTAGGAGGGAAGGGAAGTAAGTCCCTGCAAATCTCACCCAATAAAAACAAAACTAAACGAAACTAAAGTAAGTGAAATTAAGGTCAAATTTGTCATTTACTCCTGAAGCCAAAGAAGGTTTTAGAAGAGAAGGGGGTGGGTAGAGAATAACTCATAGTTTGGATATTTTTTTCTAGGAACACTTCCCTACTTTCACACTCATCCCCAAAAATACCCCTACAGTTGTAGGACTTTGAAAATATTTTATTTATCTCTTCAGTTGCCTATGATGCTATTTTATTTATCTCTTCAGTTGCCTATGTTCACCAATAGATTATAAAATTCATGAGAGTAGGGGCTATCCCTCCTGATCACTCAATTCCTAGCCCCATGACTGGCCCTTTATAACTCTCTGTAGAGAAGAAGGAAGGTATTGCAGCATTATTCACAGCAACCAAGATATGGAAACAAGATATGAAACAAGTGCCCATCAGTGGATGAATGGATAAAGAAGATGTCATATATATATATATCCACAACGGAACACTATTCAGCCATAAAAAAAAAAAAAAAATCTTGCCATTTGTGACAACACAGATGAACTTTGAGAGCATTATGCTAAGTGAGCTGTCAGACAAATACAGACAAATATTGTATGATATCACTTATATGTGGAACCTAAACTACCGAACTCAGAAAAACAGAGTAGAATGGTGTTTACCAGGGGCTGAGAGGTGCGGGGAACTGGGGTAATGTTGTTTGAAGATGCCATCTTGCAACTAGTAGATAAATAAGTTCTGGAGATCTAACGCACAGCACAGTGATTATAGTCAACAATACTATATTATACATTTCAAATTTGCTAAGAGAATAGATCTTAACTGTTCTCACACCAAAGATCAATGATAATTATGTGACTTGATAGTAGTGTTAGCTGATGCTAAGGTGGTAATAATATAGCAATATATAAAATGTATCATCAAATCAATATGTTGTACACCTTAAGCTTACACAATGTTACATGTCCATTATATCACAACAAAAATTAATTCATTTTTTAAAAATGAAGGAAGACAGTACAGAAGGAAAAGAGATGGGGGAAAAAAGAGAGAAAAAGGAAGGACAAAAGAATGTCCACTTTCAGTCACCAGGACAAAGATGCTAGGGGGAAGGAGAACCTTGAATATGGATACTGAAGTCTTTCACACACAAGATCTCTTGATTTTTTGAAAGAGGGCCTTCAAACATGTTTCTCCTTTTTTCCCACTTGCTTTGTCTGCACCTCTTTCTCCTGAGATCACCAGTTATCGAAGTTCTGTCTATGAAACCCACCTTATTAAACACTGTCAGGGATGCACAATGCCTTTCTTCTTTTTCTGTCCTTCCTACAAAACTCTGTCATTTTATGATGAGTAGAAATTTGTTACTATATTTCCCACGTTATCTTCAAAATCTTGTTTAATAATGAAAATGTGAAAGAAGTGACTAATCTGGAGGTTCGAAGACAGCAGGAAAAGAACTGATAAGCATTTTGAAGTTTGAGCAACGTGTAAAACATTTCAAGTACTTTGGATTTCATTCTCCCCATCCACAACTGCTTAGCTCCTAGAAATGAGGACACTTTTTTCTCATGTCCTATCTAATAGTTACAGCTGAGCCAAATCAAAAGTATAATACTGAGAGAAATTAGTTTACATTTATCTTTCTCTGTTTTTTTCCTCTTCTGAACATCTGAGCCTAAATATATAGTTTTAGTCTGACATAAAGCTTATTTTGTTACTCAAGTTATTACATGGGATTGAGCTTTGTGGTTTAGTATGCTAAACCTATGGTTGAAAACTAAACATTTCTGGAAAAAATGGATAAGAATATCTTATATTTATTGAACATAGCCAAGAAATTTATTTTTAATAACTGAACCACAGATGGGATGCCATCTGTCAGCATATGGCATTGGCTCTTAAAGCAATGTTTACATCTGGGGGATATGACGCTTTCTTTGAGAGAACAAGAGGCATTATTGGACTAAACATGAAGAGAAGTGAAATTTTTAGATTCATGAATATTGTAAGTTTGCTAAGGATAGAATCAGCATGTTTATATGCATACAGTTTTCATACATTTGGGTGGATAAAAAGAAAGAAAATCTGTCCATTGAAATTCTGTTATGATAATAGAAAATAATTGTAATTTTAAAACCATGGGGATTTTTTTCTCTCATGACAGGCAAAACTATTGGTATGAAGTGATCAGATCCCCAAATTTGAGTTTTTTAATATATCCAATTTGATTGATAATGTTTCCAATAAAGATACTAATATAGCATTTTAATTTATTGACATCCCTACTATCAGCTTTATTTTATTCAAAAACGTGAACAAAAGATATAATTTTTGTTCCTTAATTTTCAATAACTTCAAAAATTTACCTGACATAATTTTTATCTGTTTTACTATGCATAAGTATTCTTATTTTTAATCAACTGCATTTTGAAACATAATTGGATGTATTTTTTATTATAAAGGCACTAAATTTATAGATTTTAAATTACCATGCATTTGTAAGGGAATTGTATTTTGCTTATTTGCATTTAACTCTCTGATCACCCAAAATTTGAATAAATTCTGATTAATATTAACCTTGTTTTGTTGTTAGTCCAAAACCAATTCAAAACAGATTTCACTTTTCTTCCACCTAATACAACAAAGACTTGATATCTATGATACACAGAAAATTATATAAATCACAAAATTCCAGTGAATAGAGATTATCAACAAATATTCAACAGTAATGATAATAATATAATAGTAATGACAACTATTGGCATACTAGTTTAGAGTGTTCTTTATGTAACAGATTAGAGGATTTGCAAGCATTCTCTTGAATCTTGATAATAACCCTTCCAAATTATAATTTTCCTTTAGTTACAATTGACAGAATAGGTTTAATGATGTTAAGAAACAGATCTAAGGTCACAGAAGCTGTAATCAGCAGTATCTGCTTAAAGATCCATATTCTTTCTTCTAAACAATGCTGCTTCCCTGAATGAGAAAATACTATTGGTAGGCGAACATAAAATATTTATTGATTGTTGAAAGGGGTAAAATACCAACTGCGCTAGTAATGACAATGCAAATTGAAATTACAATGAAGTACCAATTTCTACTGATCAAGCTGAAATTTTTAAAGTTAATTATTAGTCTTGTCAAAAATTAGAGAAACACCTACAAATATTTCAGATCTGTTTGTGCATGTATAATGTATTTTGGGAATACCAATCAAGATCCCCAAAATGTTCATAATTTTTGATCCTACTTCATCAGCTGAAGTTTTTATTTTAATAAGGCAACTTAAAATATCAAGGAAGTTAATTGATAGAAGTGCTCTCTGCAGCAGAATGCATCTAGGAAGACAGAGATGATAAGATAAATCATCTTCAGTACAAAGACGGTTGGATCTTATTATATAATGCATGCTTAACCACTTCCTTGATATGGCATATTAAAAAGATGATTGTATAAATATAGCAACAAGCATGAGACATGATATTAAAGGCTTCTTAATCTGTGTTTCTTCTCTTTTTTTTGATAAATTTATTTATTTATTTGGGGCTGCATTGGGTCTTCATTGCTGCGTGGAAACTATCTCTAGTTGCAGAGAGCGGGGGCTACTCTTCATTGCGGTGCGTGGGCTTCTCTTGCTGAGAAACACAGGCTCTAGGCACACAGGCTACAGTAGTTGTGGCACACGGGCTCAGTAGTTGTGGCACAGGGGCTTGGTTGCTCTGCGGTATGTGGGATCTTCCCAGACCAGGGCTCAAACCCGTGTCCCCTGCATTGGCAGGTGAATTCTTAACCACTGTGCCACCAGGGAAGTCCCTGTGTTCTTTCTTAGGAACCTTACTTAAATTCTGAAACTCAGTTTCCCCATTTGTAAGATGGAAATAGTAATAGAAACATTCCCATAGTACTGATATGCATACAAATTATTTAATATATTTAAGATATTTAGATAATAAATGTTCAGTAAATGGAGCTTACTATATAGAATTGATTATAGAAAAAAATAGAAAATGCAATTTTGCTGTGCTAAAAGGCATTACAAGAATACATATAAGCAGGGAGGCAGAAAGGAAAACTTTCATTTGTTCAGTAATGATTTTATGATGAATGTTTACATTCTTTTCCTTAGCTTCCTAGCAACATCTATAATTATGATCAGTTAGATTTTTTTAATTAAAAAAATGCAATTCTTAAAAAGTGACTCTGGAAAGAAAATATTTGAGAAGAGAATTGTGACGGTTCAAAAGAGAAATATTGAAAAAATCACTTATTTTTTTCCAGCATATAGCTTTTGATAGGAGGATAAATTTTTCTTGGTAGAAAAACAAAACAAAATAAAAGTGGTCCTTTTCGTTAACTGTATGTTCAGCACAGAGCACTAGGTACCATACCCTCAGTTCTTTCTTCAAAATGAAAGCCAAATATAGATACCAGTTACCTTACGTCATAACTTTTTAAATCCAGAAAACTAACTTTATCTCAGAAAATA
Source organism: Eschrichtius robustus (assembly GCF_028021215.1). Taxonomy (NCBI): domain Eukaryota; kingdom Metazoa; phylum Chordata; class Mammalia; order Artiodactyla; family Eschrichtiidae; genus Eschrichtius; species Eschrichtius robustus. Next base: position 105,340,919 of record NC_090827.1, on the reverse strand, counting down.
CATATTAAAAGTTATGTGGGGTATGCATGTGGGTATGTGAGTGCACAGGCCCTTATATCGTCAAAGATTTGGGAATTAACTATACTGATACTGCCAGAGATTTGCGAATCGTCAATTAATGATTCTTCTTTACCTACAAATTCACTTAACCCACACCACAGAAAAATAACAGGTACTTTTTTAATATCAAATTTCATTAAGACCTCTGAATAATTTCTCTGAATTCAAGGACACTAAATGTTCACTGCTCTGGGAATTGGCTACATCAGAGTCATGTATGGACATTAGATAAAAATAGAGACCCTCAGTTCCTTTTGCATTAGTCAGAAGAATGTATCCCAGGAATGTTTATTTCTAGCACAGGTTCAAGGTGATTGTGATGTGTGGGACACTCATTGGTCAGATCACTTTTCTGACTTTATAAGGTTATTTATCTGTTTCCATTGGGGTTCTGATGCAAAAAACAGAATCTATTCTAACTAATTGAACAGAGATTTATTACCAGGTGTTGAATGACTTTCTCAATTCTTGGGAAGCAGAATCAAACAGATAGGAGGAACAAGTCTCAAAGTGACAACAAATCTAGAGCAACATCTGGAGACATTTCCGCCTCTCCTAACATCAGTGGCTGTAAGAGAAGAAAGCTGCTAAATCAGGACAGTGTTGTGATAAATTCCAGCTCTGGAACCACGCCACCTCCACACTAAACACACAAGCAGGATGGACGACCGCCACCCACTTCTCTCTCCACGTTCTGTATTCAAATCTTATGCAGCTGGATTGGATTCGTGGATATATAAAAACTTGGTGAAAGTGAGTCTGGGGAAATTTTAGTTTTCTAGTCTCTTCAGGCCAAGAAGAAATAATTGAAAGAAGTTAGAAAAAATAATGAAGTGGCCAAATTATTATAACTGCTACAATCCCCAGATTCTCTAGTCAAATACATATTTAATTGGCTTAAAACAAGATTATTCAGAAAAGGATTAAATTTCATACCAGGAAGCAGTATCATTTTCTCTCTCTTTTCTTTTTCCTGATTGATACCACTTTTCCCATGAGAAATAATTTCTCATTCCTCTGAATCAGATCATTTAATCTGAAACTTCCTATCAACATGTGTCACTTTCTACCATGTTCTATGGATATCGATTATTTTCCTTACTGTTCCAAAAAAACCCTTTCAGTCCTGATTTATTGTATATTTCCCAAATTTACTGTAGTTCTTTGCAGGAGAAGGTGCTTGTTCTGAAATATCAATTTCTCCAAAAACGCATGCAATTTTGATATTCTTATTATTTATGCTGCTATGACTTTGAATAAATAAATGAATGAACAAATTTATGTTTCAACTTTGACTATTCTCAATTGTCGTAAGCCTCTACAACAGTTATATTTTAATATATCTTTGTTATATAGATTTATATTTTAATATGATTTAGAGGTATTCAGATTTGATATGAGGTTTATGTGTGTCAGTCCACTACCAAACTTCACATAACATTGGACGCAAAGCCCAGTAAAGGTCAATTTTGCAGTAGAAATATATTACTACTCTTCCCAAAATACATGTTTCTTTGTTCCAAAAATAGCAGGTCCTCACTTTCCTCACTTTCCCTTTGACTCAGTTTATATTCCATGGACCATTATTATAACTATTGATGTGCATGTACCTACATTTCTCCACTAATTTCTACATTCTTAGTACCTAAAAACCCCACTTCTGGATAAATCCATCTTTCTACCCATTCTGTACCTGCCTTTTCCTAGCTGAAAGTGCCTGGAGGAAGACACACAACCATGCCATGATTTATTTATGAACCAACAGGGCTCTTACAGACACCCAACAATACTGTTAAGAATTTCTGAGGCCAGTTTTTCTCCCATCATCCCAGTTGACAATTTCATACCTTTTTCTCTCCCCTACAACCTCCAGACTATGTTGTCCCATCCTCATTATCATTTAATATCTGTGTTTCCTACATCAGTACAAATACTGAAGTAATAAGAATAAAACTTCCAGACTCCCAAATACACATCCACCCACTCCCCTACATCTGTGCCCATATATCCTGCCTTGTCTTTTGTGCATATTATTACAGGGAAACTATCCATATTTTTATCTAAAGCCAACTGCTTGGATCTGTCTCATTGCCTGCTTCCTTCACAAGAGCAACATTCCACCCGTTATTCCCCTCTCTGTGGAATCATGAAATCTTCCATGATAATTCGATTACTTCTATAAGCAGAAAACACATTATTTTGACCATCTAAAAAAAAGACTCCTCTCATGACGCCTCTTCCCTCTCCAACTACCAAAAATATCTGCTCCTCTTTACCAAAAACAAACACCTTAAAAATGTAGTCTGTATGCATTATCTGAATCCCTCCCTCCCAGTGCTCCCTTAAACCCCTGCAAATGAGCTTTTATTTCCACCATTCTACTGAATCATTCATTCCTTCAACTAATGTATCATTTCTTCTTCATTACCAATGACCTATATACATCACTAAATCCAGGGGTCAGCTCTCCATCCTTATCGTACTGGACCTATCAGAAATATTTGGCCCTCCCAAACCACTCCCACCCTCTGAACAGGTTTTCTTTGTTTAGAATCTTAGACACCACACTTTCTTGTTTCTCCTCCTACCCTACAAGCTAATCCTACGTAATATCCTCTGTCAGTTCATTCTCATCAACTTGCCTTCTGATTGATAGAGTTTCCGGGTCTCAGTTCTCAATCCTCTTCTCTTTCCCATCTATATTCACCGACTAAGGGGTCTTATACAGTCTCCTGGCTTAACTGACATTTCTATGCAGACATCGTATAGATGTCAGCTTTTAACTCTACCCAGTTCTCTGCCTTGTAGTCTGGACTAATATATCTAACAACCCACTTGATATCTCTAGTAGAATCGCTAGTAGCATTTCAAAATTATCATTTCTAAAATGGGATTCCTGATCTCTTCCCCAAAGCCTGCTTTTCCTACACCATTACCCATCTCAGTAAAAAGCAATCCCATTTATTTTTCCAGTTGGTCAGGGAAAGAACCTTGGAGTCACCCATAACTCCTCTTTTTACTCACACACCTCGTATCTGTCAGCAAGTCCTTGTGAACTCAGCTTTCAGAATATATCCCATGTCAGGCCACTTCTCCACACCTCTACCAATAACACTCTAGACAAAGGTGTTATTTGTCAGGATGATCTCTTGCCTGGATTATGTTAGTAGTCTCTAAATTGATCTATCTACTCCTTTACCCATCCAGAGTCTATGATTTACACAATTGCAAGAATTATTCCTTTAAGACACAAATCAGAGCATGTCATTCCTTTCCCCAAAACCTTCCACTGGCTCACCGAGAGAAAAACCAACATCTTCATTTCAACCCTATTTGTCTTTTGCCACCAAATCTGTATCAGCTCCTACCTCTCTCTTTATTGTTCACTCTTCTCCAGGCTCACAGGCCTCTGTTCTTTTTTCAAACCCAGCAAACATGCTTCTAGGTTGTGGCCTTGATCTTTTTTCTGTCTGGACTGCTCTTCTTCCCTCAAAGAGCTGTATAAATGGATCCTTACTTCAGATCTCTTAATGAGAGTATCCATTCTTGGCCACTCTAGTAAACAGCAAATCCTCTGCCCAACACCACTGTACTCTACCTCTTACCCAGCTCTATTCTCCTCTATAATATTTATGTCTATCTGGTGTATAGTCTATTTACTTATGTATGTGCTTATTCATTTATCACTATCTTTCCCCACTAGAATATAAGACTCAAAAGATCAGAGATTCTGTTTCAGTCCCTTCTATCTCTCTAGCACCTAGAATAGATCTTGATCATAACAGGTGCTCAGTAAATACTTACGGAATGGATGGATGAACATTCTTGCAATTTTCGTTTGAAATCAGTGCCTCGCATTTTCAGTCCTTGTAGGCTGAGTGGGCACCTGGGAAGTAACTGGGCCAGTTTATGGCCCTAGCCATAGTTATTAGCTTAGCAGCAGACATGTGACCAGAGCTAATTCAGTACGAATAATCTGATGTTTGTGATGGCTACTACAGAAGAGGGCCTTTCTTTTCTCCTGGACTTGTAAATGAGAGTGTGTCGACTTCAGCTGCTGCTGCCAGAGTCCGCCTCCTGAAGCCCGAAAGAGAAGTTAACATACAGACAAGAAATGAGTAAAACCAAGGACTGGAGATAAATTCAGGCCTGATGACATTGTTTGAGCCTTAAATCCAACTGTGTTTAAGGCACTGAACTCTTGGACTTTTCAGATACCAAACCACAGAAATTCATTTTTCAAAACCCAGTTCAGTGTGGGTTTTCTATCACTTTCAGTAAGAAAATCATAACAGATGTCCCAAATTAGGTCAGGTAGTCTTTACATGTGCTTCCGTGATAACCTATGATTTCTGTTTTCACAGCATTTTTAAAACTTAGATGTATTTTCCTCTTTACTTGTCAGTCTTCTTCATCTAGACTATATAAATCTTAAAAGAAAGCATTATATTTTATGTCCTGTGCTTTATCCAGTATCTGATTCATGGTAGATGGTTGCTAAATGAATTTCAATACTATCCAACTTCTCCTGGATAGTAAGAATTTTAAAAATTTTTATTAGGTCTTTACAATAAACATGCTTGTTAAAACAAATATCATGGAAACTGGTAAATTGTTATGTTCCATTTCATTTTCCCTCAGCCATGCATACACCTCATTTCAGTTTTCTCCATGTAAAGGTGGGATAGTGGAAGGACAGAAAGATCATGGGCTCTGAAGTCACCTGTGAAAACTATGAATCACCACTCTACCAGAAGGCAAATAATAAATGGACTATTTTGCTTATTTTTGTATTTTTCACCATAAGAAAGATACACGCATACCAGACTGTATTCAAAAGCAAGCAATAAGTATGGTAGTTCACTATAATCATATTATATAAGGAAAATACATTCATGTGGTCATTAATTCAATAAGCTGTTGTTTAATGAGCTCCTTCTATGGAAAAACACTATATGAGGCACTGTCATGGGCTGAGTTGTGTTCCCAAAAATTCATATGTTGAAGCCCTGACCTCCAATATCTCAGAATGCAACTGAATTTGGAGATGAATTCTTTAAAGAGGTGATTAATTTAAAATAAGGACTTTAGGGTGGGCCCTAATTCAGTATGACTGGTGTCCTTATAAGAAGAGGAAATTTGGACACAGAGCGAGAGACTAGGGATGTGCATGCGTGGGGGAAAGACCATGTGAGGACACAAAGAAGGTAGTCATTGCAAGCCAAGGAAAGATGCCTCAGAAAAAACAAAATTGTCAACATCTTGGACTTTCAGCTCCAGAACTGTGAGAAATAAATATCTGTTGTTCAAGCCATCTAGTCTGTGGTATTTTTTTTTTTTTTATGTAAGCCCAAGCAAAATATGTAAGCACTGTGTATAAAGCATGGACTTCACCCTTTGAAGCTTAAAATCTAATTATCAAGAAATATAAATATATGAACAATTATACAACTATATAATTACAAACCCAGGAGGAGCTAAGATGGGAAAAATCCAGGAAGCTATGAAGTCACATAGTAAAGGAACCTGACTGGTCTGGGGAATTAGCACTGACAAAACAACATTGTTATTGAAAGTTTTGAAATGACTAAAAGCTAACTAGATGAATTGGGAGTCAGGGGCCATGAGAGTTGAAGGAAAAACTTGTGGAAAGATAATATTGTAGGATGCAGCCAGATTCACTGGAGGAATTAAATAAAGGCATATGTGGCTCTTGAGCATATATGAAAAATAGGGGGCAGGGAAAAGCTATGATAGACTTTGTGGGTCATATTAAGAGCATCCTAAGAGTACCAAGAAGCCTTGAAAAATACAGTCTGATGAAAGAATAATGGGTCTAGTTCTAGAGGTAAAGCCAGAAGCAGATACTTTTATCTTCCAAATGAATTAACTTGTGTACATGACAGACTCACCACTTATGCTGTATTGTTTCAGATACATTTGGCTACAAGAAATAGAGACCAAGAAATTTATTATGTTACTCATAACAGAAACCCAGAGGTAGAGTGAGCTATAAAACTGACCAATTCAGTGGCTCAAAAATTTATCAGGGTGAAAGGTTCATTCTACCATTTTGTTCTGCTACCCTCAGTGTTAGTTTCATAATTAAGCTGGCAAAAAATGGCTGCTGACCTCACATTCAGTCAAGACCCCATACACCTGTTCTTCTAGTTTTCTTAAAAATGATAAAAAATAATTCCCAGAAGCCTCCCAGCAAACTTCTCCTTACATAGCAAAGGTCAGAGTTGCGTTACATGGGCATTCTTTACCCAATCAAAGAGTGAAGTAGAATGATCATAACTGGCTCAGACAAACCACTGAGGGTAGAATGGGTGATTGATCTCTTTCACAATGACTACTACTTGTGGGCAAAGTAAAAGTAACCCTTAAGACTACCTTCCATCTACAATAGACACAATGCAAAGTAAACGGAGGGACTTATTAAAAGGAGAAAGTTAAGAGTTAAAATTCCTCCCTATCCTAGACAGGCTTCCACATACAACAATAACAGAAGGAGTAGGGGCTGATTCATCCCTACCATTTGGAGATCACAATGAAAGTGAGTCTTTCCTGACTCATTTAATTGCATATGAATCACAGTGAGTCTCAGTTAGTAATGGAACCCACTGAGTCTTCATCCTATTGCTTCAAGATGATTTAGAAAAAAGACCTCTGACCCTTTCTTTATGGGGTTATAGAGTACAGACTAATTCAGGAAACTGAGTGTTGCCAAGCCTTCAGGTACCTGGCTAACCAGGCATAAGTAATACACGAGTACACAGATTAAAAATCAAATATATACCTGCATTTTGGACATAACATTGGAATCAACTGTTATGGACTGAATTGTGCCCCCCCTCCAAATTCATATGCTGAAGCCCCAAAATTCAATGTGACTTTATTCAGATATAGGGTCTTTATGGAGGTACTTAATTAAATGAGGTGGGAAGGGTGGGAGTCTAATTCGATAGGACTGGTGCCCTTATAAGAAGAGGAAGAGACACCAGAAACTGCTCTTGCTCAGGGCTCACAGAGAAGAAAGGTCATGTGAGGACACAGCAAGAAGGGAGCCATCTATAAGCCAGGAAGGGAGCCCTTACCAGAAATCAAATTTGCCAGCATTTTGACCATGAACTTCTAGCCTCCAGGACTGTGAGAAAATAAATTTGTTGTTTAAGCCATGCAGGCTGAGCTATTTTCTTATAGCAGCCCAAGTTGACTAATTCACTAATCTTCAAACGATTGAAGAATAATCAAGTTCATTTGTCAGCTTTAAATCTAATGTCTACAGACTTCAGTTACTTGAGCAGATAAACTGATAACTAAAGAAAGCCTCATTATAAAACAGCATTTAAGGCTTCCCTGGTGGCGCAGTGGTTAAGAATTCGCCTGCCAATGCACAGGACACAGGTTTGAGCCCTGGTCTGGGAAGATCCCACATGCCGCGGAGCAACTAAGCCAGTGCGCCACAGCTACTGAGCCTGCGCTCTAGAGCACGCGAGCCGCAACTACTGAGCCCACGTGCCACAACTACTGAAGCCCACATGCCTAGAGCCTGTGCTCCGCAACAAGAGAAGCCACCGCAATGAGAAGCCCGCACACCACAATGAAAAGTAGCCCCCACTCGCCACAACTAGAGAAAGCCCTCACGCAGCAACAAAGACCCAACACAGCCAAAAATAAATAAATAAATTTTTAAAATATATAAAAATAAAACAGCATTTGCCTGAAGAATTTCAGGGAGAGAATATCTCATGATTCCTCTGTCAAAATAAAGCATTTTACTCACTAGGGAAACATAAACAGGTTTATGCTATTTTTCAAAAGATAGCTTTGGTGGTATTTTTGTAATTGTGTCATGCTGAGGAAGAAAGGGAAAGAGTGGATGAGATAAAACACATTAGTAGGTTATTAGAGAAATCCAAGAAGTAAGCAATTGCGGAGAGTTTCACTTTTGATTAAGATATAGTAGGATAAGGAAGACCATAGCACTTGTGTTAACAAGAAAGGAAAAAAAAAAAACTAATAAAATATAAAACATAATTTTCTATAATGCTATTGAAGAGCAGTTGATTCAAAGTCCATAATAAAATAATATCAAAGAAGGATGAAGTCTTCATAGGTAGACAAAGAAGTACAGATGCTTCAATACCTAGAGACAAGTGTCTGGTATGAGTGCAAATGTGCAGAGGAGAGGCATGCCTTAGATGGAAAGGTTTACAAAGAGAAATCAGGTGAATTTTAAATGACAGCATGGGTGGCAAGATAGATTGTTATCTGGAAAAGCCCCAAATGCAAAAATAAATATTTTATCTTGACAATCCCCTCCCCTAGAAATTTTGATGAGGGAAGGGCAGGAAAAGTGGCAGAACTAGCAATGGATGAAAAACAGTGTTTGCATAGTCTCACCATGCTCAGATCCCAAGGCTTGCTGAAGTATAACACAAAAGTAAACCGAACTCAGCTAAGGCTAGAACCCAAACCACTCCCAGAACAAATCCTGAAAAGATCAAAGGATAACCCTTCTGAGGCTGCTGCCCTGAAAGTTGGGAGTTAGGCTAAAGGGCAAAGTACAGTCTCCACAGTCCCATTTGAAACCAGTGCTGAAGACAATCTAATGGGAGTGGAGAGAGGCATGAATAATCAGAGCACAGAGGATTTGCAGGGCAGTGGAAATATTCTGTATGGTACTGTAATGATGGATACAAATCATTATACATTAGGTCCAACCCCATAGACTGTACAACACCAAGAGTGAACCCTAATGTAAACTATGGACCTTAGGTATGTAAACTATGGACTTTGGGTGATTATGATGTGTCAGTGTTGTTTCATCAGTTGTAACAAATGTACCACTCTGGTGGGAGATGTTAATAATAAAGGAGTTTATGCATGTGTGGAGGTAAGGGATATATGGGAAATCTCTGTATCTTCCTCTCATTTTTGCTGTGAACCTCAAATTGCTCTTAAAAAATTATTTTTAAAAAATTCAGTTCAGACCTTGTTGGAATCAGAGAGCAGCCCCTCACCATACGTGTGCAATGAAAGAAAGGAATTGCACACTTTGAAAGTTGGAGATAAAGATATAACAATTTAAAATCCATTATTCTTTTAGACATACCACATGTCATGTTGCCATGTGAAGAGATATGAAGAAGTAGGAAAATGGGGCCTATAATCAGGAGCAAAATTAATCAACAGAAACAAAATCGCAGGTAGTTCAGACGGCATAATTCGTTATCAAGGACTTTAAGACAACTATTTTAAAAGTTTTAAATCATGTATAGCGTAAGATGGAACAAATGGCTGAATATATGAATGTTTCTAGGAGGATATCAAATATATAACAGAGAATCAAGCTGACATTTTTGTACTGAAAAGTACAAAATAAGAAATAGAAATTTATTAGAGTGTTTTAACATCAGATAGAAAAAAAGCAGAAGAAACCACTGGTGAACATAAAGATATGTCAATAGTAATTATCCAAACAAAAGTACACAAGGAATATAAGATTGGGAAAAAACTAATCAAGGGATAAGTGTTCTATGGGAAAATATTAAATTAGTAAACATGTATGTAATTTGAGTCCTAGTATGAGAGGATATAAAGAACTAGGCAGAAAAATACTTAAAGAAACAATAGCAAAGCACTTTTAAAATTTAATTTAAAAAATCTCAATTTACAGACCCAAAAAACACAGGAAACACCAAGGAAAATAAGAACAAAGAAATTCACCTAGGCACAGCAGTCAAACTTTTGAAAACAAATATAAAGAAAAAATTCTAAAAGCAGTCACCAAATAAATAAGACCCAATGAGTATAAGGGAAGGGGAACCAGATGTCAATGAAACACTATCTTTTAAAGTGTTGAAAAAAAAGAAATATCAACTTAGAATTCTATGCCCAGTGAAAATATACTTCAATACAAACACATAATGAGGAAATATTTAGATAAAAATATGTTGAAAATTCATTTCCAATATACCAACACTACAATTAATGGTAAAGAGAGGTTTTCAGGCTGAAGTAGATGATAACAGTCACTAATACTTAGAGTAAAGAATAAAAATAACCAATGATGGTTAATATGTTGGGAAATGTAAATAAAATATGTTTTTCTTTTCTTTTAGTAAAATCTTAAAGAAAAAACTGACTTTTAAACTACCATTTTAAAAGTAAACCGTTTTTATGGTTAATAACATACAGAAATAAAATAAATAACAGCATAGTACAAAGAATGATGGGTAAATGGAATTATACTGTAGTAAGGTTCTTACATTATCTATGAATTGCCATTATGTTAATTCAAAATAAATAGTGTTAGGTCAATAATGTATTTATGAATGCTACAGCTATTATCAAAAATAAAATACATATTTTATACAAATACATAAAAGTTATACATATAAATATATAAAATAATATGGCTAAAAAATAAAGGAAATAAAATGGAAGCTGAAAGAATGCCAAGAAGGCTATAATGTTGGATACACAACAAAATGCATTTGTGAAAACCCACAAAATTTTGCAGCACAAAAAGTGTATGAAAATTTAAGAAAACATCATCTGAAAGACTGGGGGCTCCCAGGATAGAATGTAGAGTGTCACTGAAGAGGGTGGGGTAGGGGGGAAGGTGCTGACCTAAATATCTTTGGAAATGAGTGATATCTATAAGACTAAAGGCAAAAGGAACCATACATTTAGCATTGTACTCTAGTTGATAAGGGCATTTCCCAAGGGGTATGAATTAAGGATTCTGATACTGCTATGCATGTATATTGGAACCGAACAACTAAGTGAACTGATGGCAGATGGTGAGAGCCACTCTTTTCACTGTTGGAGTGAGAGCACACAGGTAAGCAAGGAAAAGGGGCTAGAATGCTCCATATGTAATAAATTAGAGACATGAGTAAAAATTCATGTTTAACTTACTATAGATGTAGATTGTTCCATATAAGAAAATTTATAGGTGTACACATGGGTTAGTGTACACACTTATATTCCATTGCTCTGCCATTTTAGAGGGCCTAGAAGCATCAACACCCTAGTAGTATCATTCTATTATCATTCTTTGAAAAAAGGAACAGAGATTCCTTGGAGAAATGGCTTCTTGTAACACTGGATCAGGGACTCTGCCAAAGGGTCCTGGAGCATCTTGAAGTGTCAGGAAGTAAGGAAGTGCTCCTCCCCCTCCAAACACACACACACACACACACACACACACACACACACACAATGATTAAGGGGTATATCAAAAAAGCAGAGGAGCCAACCAAAAGAGCTCCCAGTGGCCAAAGCTGAAAAAATTTAAGCAATATAATAAAGTAGTATTGGATTATTAAAGTATACTAAAGTATAAAATAAATGTCTATGAATTTATATTAATATAAATAAATGATTGAATAAATTAGTAAATGGGAAAGAGTAGGCAAAACTTTTGTTTAGAATTCCAAATAATTTATGTAGATACTGCCCCCTCAAGGAAGTGAAGCTTATTAACTCCCCACTCCTTAAGTGAGTACTGCATAGAGAGACCTCCTTCCGAAGAATACAGTATGGGAAGGGGTAAATGAAACACTAACTTTACCCGGAGAAACCTGACAAACGCTACCTCAGCCAGGTGATCAAGATTAACATCAAGAGTGATGTCATGTTGATAGAATGTACTCAATATGACATGATGAAAATAGCACTTTACCTCTCTGGTATTCCTCCCAAAACCCATAGCCCCAGTGAAATCATGAGAAAAATATCCAATTCCAATTGAGGAGCACTCTACAAAATTACCAATATTCCTACAAATGGCCATGGTCCTCAAAAACAAGGAAGTCTAAGAAAATGTCATCACCAAGGGGAAACTAAGGAGACATGACTATTAAATACAATCTGTTTTCCTGGACGGAATCCTGGACCAGAAAACAGACATTAGGTAAAAATTAAGTAACTCTGATAAGAGTATGGGCTTTAGTTAACAATGATGTATCAATATTGGTTTATTAATTCTAACAAATATACAATACTAATCCAAGATATTAATAATAGGGAAGTATAAATTGAGGTATATGATATCTTGATAACTTTTCTGTAAATGTAAAACCGTTCTAAAATGAAAAGTTTATCTAAATTGCTTTTGTTTTTAAAACAATCCAGTGAAGACAGGCAAGAAAGAAGGAAGGAAGGAAGAAAGGAAGGATGGAAGGAAGGAAGGAAGGAAGGAAGGAAGGAAGGAAGGAAGGAAGGAAGGAAGGAAGGACAAATGGGTCAAATAGAAAATAAATAGCAATGGGGACTTCCCTGGCAGACCAGTGGTTAAGACCCAGTGGCGCTTCCACTGCAGGGGGTGCAGGTTCTGTCCCTGGTCAGGGAACTGAGATCCCTCAGGACATGTGACATGGCCAATTAATAAATAAATGTGTTAAAAAAAATAGATAAGAAATAACAATACTGTCATATTAAACCTAATCATACCAAAATTTACATCCATTAAAATAGGCAAAACACATTAATTAAAAGGCAGAGATGGAATTTTTACACGACAATACGAAAAAGAACAAGCAAAGTGAGAAGGTAGCATATATACACTACCAAATGTAAAATAGCTAGCTAGTGGGACGCAGCTGCATCGCAGGGGGAGATCAGCTTGGTGCTTTTTGGCCACCTAGAGGGGTGGGATAGGGAGGGTGGGAGGGAGATACAAGAGGGAGGGTATATGGGGATATATGTATACATATAGCTGATTCACTTTGTTATACAGCAGAAACTAACACAATATTGTAAAGCAATTTTACTCCAATAAATATGTTAATAAATAAATAAACATAAAGTAAACTACATCTATTTACATAATAATTAAGTATCTTTAAAGTTGTGACGAAGAGAGAACCTCAAATTCAGCCTGTGAAAAAAGACACATTACTTAGGGAAGAACAAAAATAAGAAAGACAAGACTTCTCACCAGAAAATAAGTGCAAGCTAGATGATGGAGCAAAACTTTTGAAATACTGAAAAAAAATATTTTAACTTCGAAGTCTATGCCTAGAAAAAATATCTCTCAACAACTAAAGCAAATAAACATTTTCTCAGACGTACAAAAGCTGAAAGAATTCATAACCAGTAGACTTGTATGATATGAAATGTGAAAGAAAGTCCTTCAGGCAAAAAAAAAAAAAAAATTGTATCAGATTTATATATGGATGTATACAAAGGACCAGAGAGACCCAGAAATGGTAACTATGTGGTGGTATGTAAAAGAGGTATTTTTTAATATGATTTAAAGAAATTTTAAAGGTATTTGACTGTTTACAGCAATGTGAATATTAATGCATTTTGGGGTTTATACCACATTCAGAAGTAAAAATGACAATAACACAAAAGCCAGGAGAAGATAACTGGAAGTACACTGGTGTAAGATTCTTATGCTCTATGTGAAATGTATAATATCACTTACTTTCTAGGTAAACTAGAAATTATAATGAGGACTTCCCTGGTGGTCCAGTGGTTAAGACTCTGCTCTTCCACTGCAGGGGCCATGGGTTCAATCCCTGGTTGGGGAAGTTCTGCCTGCCATGCAGTGCGGGCAAAAAAAAAAAAAAAAAAATTATAATGGACTCTATAACCTAAAGGTGAATACCAAAAACTGTAGTACAAACACTGAAGAAACAAAAATGTATATCTAATAAAACCAAAAATAAGATAAAATCGAATTATACAAAACATGTTATTAATACAAAAGAAGAGAGGAAAGAGGTAGCATAAAAATCAAATACAACAAAAGGAAAACAAATGGAAAGATGATAAATTTATGTCCCAAAATACATTGAAATGTAAATGGTCTAAACTCCCCAATTAAAAGGCAAAATATTTCAGAACAAATATAAAAGTAACACCCTATTATTTGCTATATATTATCCACAAGAAACCTACATTGTATATAAAGAAACTAATAGGTAAGAGTAAAAGGATGTGTCAACAAATTAGATAAATGAGACGAAATGTAAAATTCCTAGAAAGACACTAGCAAAACTGACTCAAGAAGAAATAATCTGAATAGGCCTAGAGCAAGCATGGAATTAGTAATTTCAAAATATTCAACAAAGAAAAATCCCAGAATCTGATAGCTTCACTGGTGAATTCTACATAATATTTACAATAGAATTAACACAAATCCATCACAAACTCATCCAAAAAAATAGAAGAAGGAATACTTCCCAATTTATTGTATGCTGGCAGTATACACTAATACCAAAACGAGACAATGACATCCTAAAAAAAGAAAACTAGAAACCAATTCCCTTATGAACATAGACATAAAATCCTCAAAAAAAAAAAGTGAATTAAATCTGGCAACATATAAAAAAGATTATGTGCCATGAGCAAGTAGTATGTATCCCAGGAATGCAAACTTGCAAGAATAAAAAATCAAATTAATACACCTCATTCATAAAGAATAAAAGCCATATGATAATCTCAATAAATGCAGAAGAACATACTTGATAAGACATTTTACGATAAAAATAATCAACAAACCAGTTATAAAAGGAAGCTCCCTGACCTAATAAAAGTTGAGGTACAAAAACCCCACAGCTAACAGCATAATTAACATGAAAGAACTGAATGCTTTTTCCTTAAGCTCAGAAGAAAGATAAGGAAGACCACTCTTGCCACTTCCATTCAACAATATATTGGAGATTCTAGCCAAGACAGTTAAACAAAATTAAAATTAAAATTAAAATTAAAAATTAAAGGCATCCATATTGGAAAGGAAGAAGTAAAACTATCTCTACCTGAAGATAACAAGTACTTGTATATAGAAAATCTTAAGGAATCCATAAAAAATGCTCTCAGAACTAAAACTACATAAATACAGCCAGATTACAGAATACAAGATCAGTATACCAAAATTAGTTGTTTCTATACACTAGCAATGAACAATGCCAAAATGAAATTAAGAAAACAATTTCATTTGCAGTAGAATCAATAATAATAAAAAGGAATAAATTTAACAAAAATATAATTCTTGTACCTTGAGAATTAAAAAACAATTATTGAAAGAAATTAAAGAGGAACCAAATAAATGAGAAGACAGCCCATAATCAGAGGTCAGAAGACTTAATTTTAAGATAGCAATACTCCGAAAACTGATCTACAGATTCAAAGCAATTCTTGTCAAAACCCCATCTGGCTACTTTGCAGAAAATGACAAGCTGATCCTGAAATGTATACAGAAATTCAAGGGGCCCAGAATAGCCAAAATAATCTTGGAAAAGAAGAACAAAGTTGGAGGACTTATACATTCTGATTTCAAATATTACTGCAAGGCTACAGTAATCAAGACATTGTGGTGCTAGAATAAAGGTAAACATACAGGTAAATGAAACACAATTGAAAGCCCAGAAATAAACTCTCAGGTTTATGGTCAATTGATTTTCCACAGTGGGGCTGAAATAGTTCAAAGGGGAAAGAATCGTCTTTTCAAAATGTGCTCTAGGAGAAAGCAATAGAAGAATGTTACCATTGTAAATCCATAGCCAGAAACAAAAAGAGCCAAAGGAATAAATAATCCAACTTAACTCTCTGCTCACCTTTTGATACCAGTGGTACATTATGATGCCTCAAACCTAACCAGGACAACCATCCAAGGATGAAGGAACACAGTCAATGCATACCATAAAGAACAGCCTCCTTTGGACATACAGAGTAAGAAGTAGGTAGGGTATACGTAGATTGAAAAAACAAATAGTGAAAATTGAGATTAGATTAGACCAACCCCCCTGAAAATTCAGATAATCTCCCCACCTCAAAGTCCACAACTTTAGTCACATCTATCATGTCCTTTATGCCATGTAAGGTAAAAAATTCACAGATTCTGGGATTAAAGCATAGATAGCTTTGCAGGGTCATTATTTTTCCTACCACTGTTTATTAAATCATTCTTTTACTATGATCTAATTTAAATAATAATTGTGCCACACAAAAAAAACTGTACACAAATGTTCACGGAGGCATTATTCATACTAGACAAAAAGTAGAAATAACCCAAATGTCCACCAACATTGAATATATGTTGAATATGAATAAATTGAATATGCATAAATAAAATGTAAATCCATACAATGTGATATTATTAGGCAATCAGAAGGAATGAAGTACTGATACATGCTAAGGTGAACGTTGAAAAACATTATGCTAAGCAAAAGAGCCAGTCAGTCACGAAAGACCACATGTTATGATTCTATTCTATGAAATATCCAGAATAGGTAAATCTATAGAGACAGAAAGGAAAATGTCCTGCCTAGGACTCTGGGGTGGGGACCTGGGGAGAATGGGGTGTGACTGTTGATGGGTATAGTTTCTTTCTAGGATGATAGAAATATTCTAAGATAAGTGAATTCTATCTCAACAAAGCTGTTTAAAAAAGTATGAATGACAAGACTAAATTATTATACAGTGTTAATGGTCAAGATAACAGATCTCCCTTAGGAGAGAAAGGAGGGGGTGGTTGGAAGAGACTCAAGGGGAACCTGTGTATTAACAATGTCCTAGTTCTTCACCAAGTGATGGTTACATGAGTGTTCTCTTTGTTGTCCTCCCTTAAGCAGTATATTTAGGATTTATACATTTGCTGGGTCTATCTTATACTTCAAAATAAAATGTCTAAATAATTTTTTTAAATATTGATAAATGTATTTCTACCCATGACATAAAGAAGGAACACTAGTTTGGAAGTATTACACTAGTAACAATGTTCTAATGATGATAAAAAGAAGTAAAGAGATAATATGAAATATTTGAGATTTTAAAAATCCAACAAGAATTGGAAGTGAATTGAAAGAGAAAAGAGAGGGTGGTGTTAAAGATTATTTTTAGCTTTCTTGCTGTCAGACAGCTTTCCTTTCCGACAGCAAGCAGACTGGACTTAAGTGCAGTCTTAAGCATGTGTGTTTCAATATACTGGGTTTGAGATGCTTTACCATCCAACTGAAGGTGTCAAATAAAAGCTTTATATACATGTTGGAGATACAGGAGATATCCAATTTGAACATTCTGCTGATTTTCCCATTTGTGTTTCTAGATCTACCCCACATTTTCCCCTGTCTTTCTGTATGTTTTGTTTTTGTTTTTGTTTTTTATGAGATGCATCAACTGTATCCGTCGACCTCTGGGCAGAGAGTTATTTTGGTTGAGTTTGTCCAGCGGGAGATACCAGAAGATCAGAGGATGAAAGGAGAGTAAAGTTCATGCGTAGGGTTAGTAAAAGCTCCCAGCCTTTGCTAGCCCCAGGGTGCTTTACCAACTCTTTTTGATTTTGGTTTCTCTTATCCCTATACACACTTCTTATTAAACTCTCCTTAATCAGACCATTTGAATGTACCATCTGTTTCCTGTCAGGATCTTGAGTAATTCAGTAATTGGCACAAGAAGTGGCCCCAGGAAACACCCTTAAAATAGGTTCCTGGAATAGGTAGGTAGAATATTTGAGAAGCTCACACATAGCTTCTTTTCTTGGGAAATGGGACACTGATAACCTCTGGCATGCTGTGACATCGTGATTAGTCGAATAATAACTGGTGGTGGCATAAGATGAAGTGTAGATGCAATGAAGGCATTGGGAGATCAAGTGGCTGTGGCACTTAGTCACTATGGCAACAGTGGTTATTACAAAGATTGTAGCGAGAGAAAAGAAAAAAAAATGAAGGTCTGCTTCAGAACATGAATGAAAAATCAGAACGCTTCTATGGAAACCTAAAAGCATCCCTTATCTCCAGTAGCCATAGGGAAGGTATGAATGAGAATCAAGACCAAGGACTGAATGTAATTGCACAGTGCTTAAAGCCCACTAGATGAAAAAAAACAGCCAGGTATCTTATGCTAAGGTAAGAGTACTAGTGGAAAAAGAATAAGCCATTTGGGAAAACAAGGAAAAGGATGAGAATTTTGAATCTCCAAATTCTGGGTATACTCAACTGAGATTTGAAAGGTAAGGAATTGGATTTCAGTACCCAAGGAGGAGTGTTCACATCCACAAGGCTAGTTAATTAAAGTATGGGCTTAACATTGGCTTACAGATAATGAGGAAGCAATGCTAGAAATTCTCTGACATAGTGCAGTGGCTCTATACCTTGGTTGTACATTGGAATCACCAAAGAAGCATTAAAAAAAATTCACGTCTTGGTCCCACCCACATAGAGTCTGATTTTAACATTCTTAGGTACATTCTGGGCATTCAGTTTTCTGAAGCTCCCCCAGGTGATTCTAATGTGCAGCCTGAGTTGAAAATCACTGATGATGGAGAAGGAATCTGAAGGTTTACCATATGGGACTAGTAGAGCAGGTTTATCATGTGTAACCTCCTCAGCTTCCCTCTACCAATCACCCTGAAAGAGCCTGGAGGACACTTCCCCTACCAAAGCATCTTTGAACATCTCTGTGGTGAATGCCTCCTATGGGCCAAAGATGACTGATGGTAGAAGATACTGCAATAGAAATGGCTCAAAATTTCAGTGGAAAAATAACATGCCAGTGTAGTAGAGCCCAGATCAAGGGGCTTAACCATCAGAGACAAGGTGTTTAAAATTACATTAATAAGGCATGTGTTGAGCTGATCATAGTGTTCTGATCTGCATTAACCTGTGTCATTGGCTGTCTAACCACTAGGTCCCTCAGAATGAAATAGATGATCAGCCTACTGAGGTGTGGCTTAATACATAAAAGCAGAAAATTCCTAGGTCTGGTGTTGAAAATCTAATTCAAGTCATCATAGGAATTCATACCCTCTTATCCAGGTCCAAAATCTAAGTCAATACACATGCGTAAAGCACCTCCACTGAAAGGAAAGTTGTTTCCCTTTGAGAAAGGATCTGCAACATAGCCATTGATGAATATTGTGTATTCCCCAAACCTTCTCTTTGTGACTTCTAGCCATTTACCAGGTTATGCACTGGTGAAAGGGAAATACTCAGAATTTCTGGGGGATTATTAAGTAGAGGTTCTGAACTGCTACTAATCATTAGAGACTCTAAATACATCTTGGTACCCTAAGAGTGGGCATTTATTAAAGTCAGGTGATAGATCGAATCTTGACTTGATTCATATCAGAGTGAATCTAAGGGGACCTTGTGGGTTATTTACATTAGGACAAAACAAGTGAAAGCTTCTCAATCTGCATCCGTGGCTAAGACAGTAAATCAAAAACAATGCTCAATCACTAGGGCTAATGCAGAACAGTATCACCATCAAATGCTAGAAAGATGTGTGTAGTTAGGGGTACAAGGGATTCTTAATACATACCCAATTAACTCACATTTTTGGCTGATGAAAAGCCAGTTTTGGAGACTGACTATGGATCTTTACAAACAAAATCAGGCATTAATGCCTATAGCTGCTCTGTTTTCAGATGCAGCATCTTTACTGGAGAAAATCAGTATTATCCCTGCCACGTGGGTGGTTTAAAGTATAGTTCTTGGATCAGCAGCATCACATACAAACTTATTAAAAATGCAAATTCTTGGATCTCATTCCTGATAGACTAAATCAGAAACTCTCGAAGTGAGGCCCCCAAATCTGTGTTTTAACAAGCCTTTAAGATGATTCTTTTGCCCTTTTTTGTTAGAGAAACACTGACTTAGATCAATTTTTTTTCCCCAATTCCTATCATGAAAAATACTCATAAGCAATTTGCCTTCACAAGGCAAGGATAGTAACTCATCTGTACTGTCTAGTCAAGTTTCATGCTGTCTTTCATAATATAAACTGGAGAGAACTTAATCATTCTGTGCCCCATAAAATTGATGACCTTATGTTAATTGGTCTATAAGTAGGAAGTGGCATGTACTAGATGCCTTATTAAGACATATGGGTACCAAGGGTTGAGAGATAAACCCTGTAAAAGTTCAAGAGCCTGAGCCTGCCACACTGATATAATGTTTTAGTGGTCTGGGATAGGACAGTATATTTCTTCTCAAGTGAAAGATAAATTACTGAAACTTGTACCACCTACTTTTAAGAGGCATAAAACTGGTTGAGCCTATTGTGGAAGTAAAATACATTACCTTTAGGCATGATTATCTGACTAATTCACTGGCTAATTCATAAGATGTCCTAAGATTGGAGCCTGAATTAAAACAGGCTCTTCAGTCGGTCTATGCTGCAGTGCAACCTGCCACCATTTGGGTCCTATGCCAGCAGAAGTAGTTGTTTGATACAAAGAAGTTACATGAAGCTTCTGGAAAACTCAAAAAAAAGAACACAACTGTGCACAATTCTGCAGTTTTGCTATAAGACCATTTATACTTTTCTGCCAAAAATTCATATCCATTTGAAAATCAATTTTATACTGGCAGTTGGGCTCTTTTTAATATTGAATACCTGATCACAGGTCTATGAGAAATGAACTTCTCATTATTAAATGATGACTATCTCATTCAATTAAAATTAGATGTTAAAGATTAACAGCGACTGGATTTACCCTCACATCTAAAACAGCTGAAAAACTGGATGGAAACAACTTTTCAAAATATTGGGCATTGGCAATGAAAGATAGTCATCCCTGAAAGAGGAGAAACAAATGACAGTTTGTTTCCAAGCTGTGTCTAAGGGACAAGGGACCTAGACAGAGCCCAGAGATCTCCCTGAGCTGGACAAGATAGCTCTGGGAATTCGAGAAAGAGAAGGCAGCTAGGTTTACATGGCAAAGTACCAGGTGAGAGCCAAGAGTGAAGAGATTTTCAGAGGGTCCCCCTAAAGACTTCAGCTGAGTACTGGCCAGCATATCCATGTGAGAAAACTATGTAAGACTTGAAAAGGAATCAAGTGAAAGAATTACGTAGAATAATTACCAAGTGAAGATCACAGGAGACTTGGAATAGTTCCTATTTCTACCAGCCAGATTAGAAGACCTCACAGTTCAAGGGACATCAGAGTACCCAAAATGTTTTGACGTTGGTAGTTGGCCAAAACTAGTCCCAGATTAAATGCTACTTCTAAAAAAGCTTTCAAAAAAAGACCAAAAATCATATTGTTCATGAATAACAGCACTGCATTCTAGGAAAAAGCTCAATAATATTTACAGAAATGAAGTTTATGGGACTACAAAAATATCCATCTCCAAACAAGGTGAAATCCATAATGGCTGGCGTTAAATTTAGAAATCACTAGGCATTTAAAGAAACAGGAAAGAAAATATTAATCAACTGAAAATGGTACAGATGGTAGAAGTAAAAGGCAGTTACTTTAAAACTTTAATGTAACTATATTCCACATGTTCAAGAAGAGGAAAAATTAAACATTTTTAAGTGGACACAAAATACAGAAATAGGGCTGAAGTTGATATTCTAGAGATGAAAACTATAATGTCTAAAATTAAAAAACAATTAATGGCTTAAGAGCAGATTAGAAATTGAAAAAAAAAAAAAAAAAGGATTAGTAAATTTGAAGAGTAGCAACAGAACCTATCCAAAATGAAACACAGAGGAAAAAAGACTGAAAAAAAAATGAGCATAACATCATTGTACTATGGTATAACTTTAAGAGGGCAGTATGTGTTTAATCACAGTCTCTGAAGAAGGGGAAAAGAGGATGACAACAATATCTGAAAAAATAAAGACTGAAATTCTCTATAACTGATAAAAATTATGAACCTATAGTTACAAGAACCTCAATAAACCTCAAGAACAAGAAACATGAAAAAAAATAATAAATAAACCATGAAAGATCACAATCAATTTGAGTAAACCAGTGAAAAGGGAAAAATCTTAGAAGTAGCCAGTGGAATAAGATACATTATGTAGCTAGGAACAAAGATAAGGTGAATTTTTTCATTTGAAAAGCCACAACATGTTTAAGTACCGAAAGAAAATAAACTACCAACCTAGAATGCCACACCTAGTTAAAATATCTTTCAGAAACAAAGGGAAAATAAAGAAGTTTTCAGAAATATAAAAATTGAAAGAATTCATAATCAAGACCTGCACTATAAGAAATGTACTATCAAAAAATTATACCAGGTGAAATTATGAATCAACACAAAGAAATGAAGGGCATCAGAAATGGTAACTATATAGGAATATGTAAAATATTTTTCTAAGAATGTAAATATTTTAAAAGATGATTGAATGTCAAATTAAAAAATTAAAACTATGTATTTTGAGGTTTATAAAATAAGTAGAACTAAAGTGTATATGACAATAGCAGAAAGACCAGGAAGAGAAAAATGGAAATATTGTGTTGTGAGATTCTTATATTATAGGTGAAGAAGTATAATACGACCTGAAGGTTGACAGTGAGAAGTTAAACATATATAATATATGCCAAAATAATATGACAAAGTTTTAGCTAATATGTCAATTTAGAAATAGAAATAAATCATTAAATATACTCAACTCAAAGGAAGGCAGGGAAAAAAAGAAAAAGGAAACAAATAGTGCAAATCGAAAATGAATGACAAAATGGTAAACTTAAAGCCAACCATACAAGTAATCAAATCAAATGTAAATGGTCTAAACAGCCCAACTGAAAGACAGAGATTGTCAGATTGTATTTAAAAAGCAATTATTAACTGTATGTTGCTTACAAGAAACATATTTTAATATAAAGCAACAACGAGAATAAAGTAAAAGTGTGGTAAGAGATGCGCTACGTTAACCATTTAAACAACGGTGGTGTGACTATATTTATGTCAGACTTAGTAAATTCAGAACAAAACATATAGCTAGGGATAAAGGGAGCCATTTCATCTAACAAAGAGGTCAATTCATCAAGAGGACATAATAGTTCCAAATATTTATACACCTAATAATTATAACAGCTTTTTAGTACAACTTCCAGGAAATAGGTAAATCCACGATAAAAGTTGGATTTTAACACTTCTTTCCAATAATGAATAGACAGAAAAATCAATAAAAATATAGAAGGCTGAATAACACTACCAACCAATTGTATTTAAATAACATTTATGGATCTCTCAACCTAATGATAACAGAATACACATTGTTTTAAAGTACACACAAGGGAGAGACCTCCAAGATGGTGGAGGAGTAAGACGTGCAGATCACCTTCCTCCCCACAAATACATCAGAAATACAACTACATGTGGAACAACTCCTACAGAACACCTACTGAACACTGGCGGAAGACCTCAGACTTCCCACAAGGTAAGAAACTCCCCACGTACCTGGGTAGGGCAAAAGAAAAAAAGAAAAAACAGAGACAAAAGAATAGGGACTGGACCTGCACCTCTGGGAGGTAGCTGTGAAGGAAGAAAGGTTTCCACACAGTAGGAAGCCCCTTCACTGGCACAGAAGGGGGTGGCGGGGGAGAAGCTTCAGAGCCACAGACAGCACAGCAATAGGGGTGCAGAGGGCAAAGCAAAGAGATTCCCGCACAGAGGGTCAGTGCGGACCAGCACTCACCAGCCTGAGAGGCTTGTCTGCTCTCGTGCCAGGGCAGGTGGGGCTGGGAGCTGAGGCTCTGGCTTCGGAGGTCAGATCCCATGGAGAAGACTGGGGTTGGCTGCATGAGCACAGCCTGAAGGGGGCTAGTGTACCACAGCTAGATGGGAGGGAGTCCAGGAAAAAGTCTGGAACTGCCTAAGAGGCAAGAGACCATTGTTTTGGGGTGTGCAGGGAGAGGGGATTCAGAGCACCACCTAAAAGAGCTCCAGATATGGGGCGATCCGCGGCTATCAGCGTGGACACCAGGAACGGGCATGAAACGCTAAGGTTGCTGCTGCAGCCACCAAGAAGCCTGTGTGCAAGCACTATCCACAACTCCTCTCCTGAGAGCCTGTGCAGCCCGCCACTGCCAGGGTCCCATGATCCAGGGACAACTTCCCTGGGAGAACACATGGTGTGCCTCAGGCTGTTGCAACGTCATGCCAGCCTCTGCCACTGCAGGCTCACCCCACATTCCGTACCCCTCCCTCCCCCCGGCCTGAGTGAGCCAGAGCTCCCTAATCAGCTGCAACTTTAACCCCGTCCTGTCTGAGCGAAGAAGAGTTGCCCTCAGGCGACCTACACACAGAGACAGGGTCAAATCCAAAGCTGAACCCCAGGAGATGTGCGAACAAAAAGACAAAGGGAAATTTCTCCCAGCAGCCTCAGGAGCAGCGGATTAAATCTACACAATCAACTTAATGTACCCTGCATCTCTGGAATACCGGAACAGACAACGAATCAACCCAAAATTGAGGAGGTGGACTTTGGGAGCAACTGTAGACTTGGGGTTTGCTTTCTGCATCTAATTTCATTCTGGTTTTATGTCTATCTTAGTTTAGCATTTTGAGTTCATTATCATTGATAGATTTGTTTATTGATTTGGTTGCTCTCTTCCTTTTTTTTTTTAATAGAGATATATATATTTTTTTCCTTTTTCTCTTTTTGTGAGTGTGTATGGGTATGCTTCTTTGAGTGATTTTGTCTGTATAGCTTTCTTTTTACCATTTGTCCTAGGTTCTGTCTGTCCTTTTTTTTTTTTTACTATAGGTTTTAGCTCTTGTTATCATTAGTGGATTTGTTTTTTGGTTTGGTTGCTCTCTTCTTTCTTTCTTTCCTCCATATTTTTCTTTTTTTATTACTTATGTTATTATTATTTTATTATTACTATTATTATTTTATTATTACTATTATTTTATTATTACTTTATTTTTTTATTTTTTAAAGAAATTAAATTTTTTATTTTTAATAATTTTTCTTATTTTTTATTTTAATAATTTTATTTTCTTTTATTTATTTTTTTCTTTCTTTCTCTTTTTTTTTCTCCCTTTTCTTCTGAGCCGTGTGGCTGACAGGGTCTTGGTGCTCCATCGGGGTGTCACACCTGTGCCCCTGAGGTAGGAGAGCAGAGTTCAGGACATTGGTCTACAAGAGACCTCCCAGCTCCATGTAATATCAAACGGTGAAAGCTCTCCCAGAGATCTCCATCTCAACACTAAGACCCAGCTCCACTCAACAACCAGCAAACTACAGTGCTGGACACCCTCTGCCAAACAACTAGCAAGACAGGAAAACAACCCCACCCATTAGCAGAGAGGCTGCCTAAAACCATAATAAGGTCACAGACACCCTAAAACACACCACCAGATGTGGTCTTACCACCAAAAAGACAAGATCCAGCCTCATCCACCAGAACACAGGCACCAATCCCCTCCACCAGGAAACCTACACAACCCACTGAACCAACCTTATGCACTGGTGGCAGACACACAAAAAAATGGGAACTATGAACCTGCATGCTGCAAAAAGGAATGTGAAACACAGTAAGTTAAGCAAAATGAGAAGACAGAGAAACACACGGCAGATGAAGGAGCAAGGTAAAAACCCACCAGACCAAAAAAATGAAGAGGAAATAAGCAGTCTGCCTTAAAAAGAATTCAGAGTAAAGATAGTAAAGATGATACAAAATCTTGGAAATAGAATTGAGAAAATACAAGAAACGTTTAACAAGGACCTAGAAGAACTAAACAGCAAACAAACAATGATGAACAACACAATAAATGAAATTTAAAATTCTCTAGAAGAAATCAATAGCAGAATAACTGAGACAGAAGAACGGATAAGCGACCTGGAAGATAAAATAGTGGAAATAACTACCACAGAGCAGAATAAAGAAAAAAGAATGAAAAGAATTGAGGACAGTCTTAGAGACCTCTGGGACAACATTAAATGCATCGACATTTGAATTATAGAGGTCCCAGAAGAAGAGAAAAAGAAAGGGACTCAGAAAATATTTGAATAGATTATAGTTGAAAACTTCCCTAATATGGGAAAGGAAATAGTCAATCAGGTCCAGGAAGCACAGAGAGTCCCATACAGGATAAATCCAAGGAGAAACACACCAAGACACATATTAATCAAACTATCAAAAATTAAATACAAAGAAAAAATATTAAAAGCAGCAACAGAAAAGCAACAAATAACATACAAAAGAATCCCCATAAGGTTAACAGCTGATCTTTCAGCAGAAACTCTGCAAGCCAGAGGGGAGTGGCAGGACATATTTAAAGTGATGAAAGGGAAAAACCGACAACCAAGATTACTCTACCCAGCAAGGATATCATTCAAATTCGATGGAGAAATTAAAATCTTTACAGACAAGCAAAAGCTAAGAGAATTCAGCATCACCTAACCAGCTTTACAACAAATGCTAAAGGAACTTCTCTAGGCAGGAAATGCAAAAGAAAGAAAAGACCTACAATAACAAACACAAAAAATTAAGAAAATGCTAATAGGAACATACATATGGATAGCTACCTTAAATGTAAATGGATTAAATGCTCCCACTAAAAGACATACACTGGCTGAATGGATACAAAAACAAGACCAGTATATATGCTGTCTACAAGAGACCCACTTCACACCTAGGGACACATACAGACTGAAAGTGAGGGGTTGGAAAAAGATATTCCATGCAAATGGAAATCAAAGGAAAGCTGGAGTAGCAATTCTCATATCAGACAAAATAGACTTTAAAATAAAGACTATTACAAGAGACAAAGAAGGACACTATATAATGATCAAGGGATCGATCCAAGAAGAAGGTATAACAATTGTAAATAATTATGCACCCAACATAGGAGCACCTCAATACATAAGGCAAATACTAACAGCCATAAAAGGGGAAATCGACAGTAACACAATAATAGTAGTGGACTTGAACACCTCACTTTCATGAATGGGCAGATCATCCAAAATGAAAATAAGGAAACACAAACTTTAAATGATACATTAAACAAGATGAACTTAATTGATATTTATAGGACATTCCATCCAAAAACAACAGAATACACTTTCTTCTCAAGTGCACACGGAACATTCTCCATGATAGATCACATCTTGGGTCACAAATCAAGCCTTGGTAAATTTAAGAAAACTGAAATCGCATCAAGTATCTTTTCTGACCACAACGCTATGAGACTAGATATCAATTACAGGGAAAAAAAAAAACTGTAAAAAATACAAACACATGGAGGCTAAACAATATGCTACTAAATAACAAAGAGATCACTGAAGAAATCAAAGAGGAAATAAAAAAAGACCCAGAAACAAATGACAATGAAAACACAATGACCCAAAACCCATGGGATGCATCAAAAGCAGTTCTAAGAGGGAAGTTTATAGCAATACAATCCTACCTCAAGAAATAAGAAACATCTCAAATAAGCAACCTAACATTACACCTAGAGCAATTAGAGAAAATAGAACCAAAAAAACCCCCAAGTTAGCAGAAGGAAGGAAATCATAAAGATCAGATCAGAAATAAATGAAAAAGAAATGAAGGAAACAATAGCAAAGATCAATAAAACTAAAAGCTGGTTCTTTGTGAACATAAACAAAGTTGATAAACCACTACCCAGTCTCATCAAGAAAAAAAAGGAGAAGATTCAAATCAACAGAGTTAGAAATGAAAAAGGAGAAGTAACAACTGACATTGCAGAAATACAAGGAATCATGAGGGATTACTGCAAGCAACAATATGCCAATAAAATGGACAAGCTGGAATAACTGGACAAATTCTTAGAAAAGCACAACCTTCCCAGACTGAACCAGGAAGAAATAGAAAATATAAACAGACCAATCACAAGCACAGAAATTGAAACTGTGATTAAAAATTTTCCAACAAACAAAAGCCCAGGACCAGATGGCTTCACAGGCGAATTCTATCACACATTTAGAGAAGAGCTAACACCTATCCTTCTCAAACTCTTCCAAAATATAGCAGAGGGAGGAACACCCCCAAACTCATTCTCTAAGGCCACCATCACCCTGATACCAAAACCAAACAAAGATGTCACAAAGAAAGATAACTACAGGCCAATATCACTGATGAACATAGATGCAAAAATACTCAACAAAATACTAGCAAACAGAATCCACCAGCACATTAAAAGGATCATACACCATGATCAAATGGGGTTCATCCCAGGAATGAAAGGATTCTTCAATATGCAAATCAATCAATGTGACAAACCTTATTAACAAATTGCGGTAGCAAAACCATATGATCATCTCAATAGATGCAGAAAAAATTTTGACAAAATTCAACACCCATTTATGATAAAAGCCCTCCAGAAAGTAGGCATAGAAGGAACTTACCTCAACATAATGAAGGCCATATATGACAAACCCACAGCCAACATCATTCTCAATGGTGAAAAACTGAAAGTGTTTCCTCTAAGATCAGGAAGAAGACAAGGATGTTCACTCTCGCCACTATTTTGAACATCATTTTGGAAGTCCTAGCCACAGCAATCAGAGAAGAAAAAGAAATAAAAGGAATACAAATTGGAAAAGAAGAAGTAAAACTGTCACTGTTTCCAGATGACATGATATTATACATAGAAAATCCTAAAGATGCCACCAGAAAACAGCTAGAGGTAATCAATGAATTTGGTAAAGTTGCAGGACACAAAATTATTGTGCAGAAATCTCTTGCATTCCTACACACTAATGATGAAAAATATGAAAGAGAAATTAAGGAAATACTCCCACTTACCTCTGCAACAAAAAGAATAAAATACCTAAGAACAAACCTACCTAAGGAGACAAAAGACCTGTATGCAGAAAATTATAAGACACTGATGAAAGAAATTAAAGATGATACAAACAGATGGAGAGATATACCATGTTCTTGGATTGGAAGAATCAACTTTGTGAAAATGACTATACTACCGAAAGCAGTCTACGGATTCAATGCAATCCCTATCAAACTACCAATGACATTTTTCACAGAACTAGAACAAAAAATTTCAGTTTGTTTGGAAACACAAAAGACCCCGAATAGGCAAAACAATCTTGAGAAAGAAAAACAGAGCTGGAGAAATCAAGCTCCTGGACGTCAGACTATACTACAAAGCTACAGTAATCAGGACAGTATGGTTCTGGCACAAAAACAGAAATATAGATCAATGGAACAAGATAGAAAGCCCAGAGATAAGCCCAAGCCCATATGGTCACCTTATTTTTGATAAAGGAGGCAAGAATATACAATGGAGAAAAGACAGCCTCTTCAATAAGTGGTGCTGGGAAAACGGGACAGCTACATGTAAAAGAATGAATTTAGAACACTCCCTAACACCATACACAAAAATAAACTCAAAATGGATTAAAGACCTAAATGTAAGGCCAGACACTATAAAACTCTTAGAGCAAAATATAGGCAGAACACTCTATGACATAAAGCACTGCAAGATCTTTTTTGACCCACCTCCTAGAGAAATGGAAATACAAACAAAAATAACCAAATGGGACCTAATGAAACTTAAAAGCTTTTGCACAGCGAAGGAAACCATAAACAAGACGAAAAGTCAACCCTCTGAATGGGAGAAAATGTTTGCAAATGAAGCAACTGATAAAGGATTAATCTCCAAAATTTACAAGCAGCTCATGCAGCTCAATATAAAAAAAACAAACAACCCAATCCAAAAATGGGCAGAAGACCTAAATAGACATTTCTCCAAAGAAGATATACAGATTGCCAACAAACACATGAAAGGATGCTCAACACCACTAATCATTAGAGAAATGCAAATCAAAGGTATAATGAGCTATCACCTCACACCAGTCCGGATGGCCATCATCAAAAATATACAAGCAATAAATGCTGGAGAGGGTGTGGAGAAAAGGGAACCCTCTTGCACTGTTGGTGGGAATGTAAATTGACACAGCCACTATGGAGAACAGTATGGAGATTCCTTAAAAAACTAAAAATAGAACTACCATACAACTCAGCAATCCCACTACTGGGCATATACCCTGAGAAAACCATAATTCAAAAAGAGTCAAGTACCACAATGTTCATTGCAGCTTTATTTACAATAGCCAGGACATGGAAGTAACCTAAGTGTCCATTGACAGATGAATGGATAAAGAAGATGTGGCCCATATATACAATGGAATATTGCTCAACCATAAAAGGAAACGAAGTTGAGTTATTTGTAGTGAGGTGGTTGGACCTATTGTCTGTCATACAGGGTGAAGTAAGTCAGAAAAAAGAAAAACAAATACCGTATACTAACACATATATATGGAATCTAAAAAAAAGAGGGGTTCTGAAGATCCTAGGGGCAGGACAGGAATACAGACACAGACATTGACAACAGACTTGAGGACACAGGGAGGGGGAAGGGTAAGCTGGGACAAAGTGAGAGAGTGGCATGGACATACATACACTACCAAATGTAAAATAGATAGCTAGTGCGAAGCAGCCGAATAGTACAGGGAGATCAGCTCGGTGCTCTGTGACCACCTAGAGAGGTGCTATAGGGAAGGTAGGAGGTAGATGTAAGAGGGAGGCGACATGGGGATATATGTATACATATAGCTGATTCACTTTGTTATACAGCAGAAACTAACACAATATTGTAAAGCAATTATACTCCAATAAAGATGTTAAAAAAAATTTTTTTTAATAAAATACACACAAAATATTTACCAAAAAATCCATAATCTAGGCCATAATATATCCTTTTTTAATAAATTTCTTTATTTTATTTATTTATTATTTTTTGGATGCATTGGGTGTTCGTTGCTGCCCACAGGCTTTCTCTATTTGCGTAAGCCATAAAATATTCTTAAATTAAAATTATTCAGATCAAACTGTATTTTCTGATCACAGTGGAATTAGGTTTGTAATAAGAAAACACAAAGGCATGTGGCAACTAAGTTTTGAAACTAAATAACCCATGGATCAAGGATATATCAAAGGGAAATTAGAAAATATATTGAAATAAGTAAAAATGAAAATCCAACATATAAAAATTTGTGGGACATAAGTAAAGTAGTACTTGGAAATTTATAGCACTAAATACTTATATTCAAAAAACAAAAAATGATTCTGTATTTTACTTGAATAAAAAAATGTGAGATCAACATTGAGATATACACACTACTATATACAAAATAGATAATTAATAAGGACCTACTATATAACACAAGGAACTCTTCTCAATACTCTGTAATGATCTATATGGGTAAAGAATCTAAAATAGAGTGGATATATGTATATGTATAACTGATTCATTTTGCTGTAAACCTGAAACTAACACAATGTTGTAAATCAACCATACTCAAATAAAAATTATTTTTTAAAAAGTGGAAGAGCAAATTAAGCCCAAGGTAAGTAAAGGAAAGGGAATAATCACTATCATAGTGGAAATGAATGGAAGAGAAAATAATACAGAATATCTGTGAAACCAAAAGATGGATGTTTGAAAAGTTCAATAAAATTGATAAGCCTCTAGCCAGACTGATCAGGAGGAAAAGAAATTCACTGTGAGCTCAGAAATCAGGTAGACAAGATTTCCTTTCCCATAGATATCATTTTGATCTGCTCCCCAGTTATCACCACATTCTTCAAAAGGCCAAGTGTAACATGACCATGATAACAATATTGGAGTGTATGCATACGTTCTATTTGCTCAGTCTGCCAAGAGATGAGTCCAATTCTGAATTCTTGTATGGCACCATCCTCTGGGGGGGACCAGATAGACAGCTGGTAGGTAAAGCAGGGACTTTTCCTAATAGGACTTAATACCTTCTCTGGATATATGTTTACCATCCATGTCCATTATAATTCTGCCAGCACCACAACTGTGGACTTATAGAATGCTGTATCCATTGTCAAGCATTTCATACATCTGCCCCCAACCAAGTAAGATGTTTAACAACAAAACTTTGATAGAGTTCATTAGTCTTGCCAAATCACCCACATTCCAAAAGCAGTTGGTTTGAAAGATCTACAGAAGTCTTGACTACGTGGACAGGCTACAGGACAGAGGTCTAAACTCATGGTCCAAAAGGGCTAAAATAATCTAGTGAGGGAGTCTATAGAAGTTATAATTCCAGGTTAAAGAGAAATGCAGAGAACAACAGAGAAGGGAGATTCAGTGAGTGTATGGTTGGAATTGGAGAACGGGGTGGGGTGAGAGGCAGAGCAAACAGATAAAAACCAGCACACTGAGAAATCATTTTCAACAGATTTTGTTAATGAGAAAAATTGAAAACAAAAGACTGATTGGAAGTACATTAAGAAAATTAATATTTTTCAAAAAAAAAATGCTTTGAGTCAAAAATCACAGTAAAAACAAGAACATAAAAAATGTTCTTGGATTCAACAAATTTATAACAGTTCCAAGAAGCTGGATTGAATAGTATAGCTTTGATTCTTACTTCCTCTTGATCCTGTAGTACATGTTATCTTTTAAGTTTCAGAATAACGAATACTACTGTGAATTCCCTTGCAACCCTGCAATGAAGTCTTTGAAAAAGGTAATTACTATAAATAGCCTCATTTCTGCTAAAAATTATAATATGAATATTTTATGTAAGAACAATAAATCAACCCAAACAGCTGCCTCACTACTATTCATCATAACAAACTTATGATGTAGCCTGTTGGAAAAAAAGGCAATTTTCCTAAAGTGCCTCTTTGAATTATTAAGTTTATGTTGAAGTTAATTAATTTAATACACATTACTAAAATGAATCAATGAAAATAAACAAAATCCTGAAAAAAAATAGAAGTACAGAGGCTAGTAGTGTTCTATTTTCTTTGATATTATGCTTTATATATCTGCCCCAAACAAGTTGAAATTAATGTAGTAAAGTGATGTTCTTTTAATGGGTTCTATGTGTATAGCCAAATATATTATATATTAGCAATAATGATCTGATATGCACTCCATGTAATACTCTAGTTGGGTAACTATGTAGTTTGTTTGAGGAGTGAGAGTTTGTCACTAACAAAAGCTGAAATGAGAAGCGGGTCTGCATTAAATACACCATCATTGCAAATGCTTCCTTATTTCACTCAGTTTTTACTTACAAGAAGCAGCCTACTTATCATATTAGGCTATTTACATCTCCTATATCTAACATAAGCTCTCTTCTTGGTAAAATCATCAACAGGAGAAATTATGAGGAGTGATAAAGAAAACCATGTCAGAATGGAAGACAAATGTATTCTTAGAATTACACCCACTAAATTGCTAAAGTGTCATTCCTCAGGCTAGAGCCACATGCCCCTTCTTTGAAACTTCTTTCTTCATTTAAGGCAACAGTCGGCTCAGATCCATCTGATTCTGTGAAAGCAGAGATACCGAAGACAGAATTCTAATCCCGTCTCTGTCATTAATATATTAAATGATCTTGGGCAATCTCTTAAGCTTCATCTCCTTCGTCTAAAAGATCATGTTCACAGTCTTGTTCAAAGGAATAACTAGCAATATCTTCCAGGTATACTGAAAACATTAAGTGCTAGATACATATTTAATTATGAGATGAAACATTTATGACATTAAAGGATCTAATTCAAAAAAAGAAAAGAAAAAGAAAGAAATCATGCACTAGGAAACAGAATCAGAGAAATCAGAATTTTTTTCCTTAGGCTAGTTAGAAATATATCAGTAAGAAAAAAATTTTTTTTCTTGGTACCTCTTTAGTCTATTCAGGCTGCTATAACAAAAATACCATAGACTGGGTGGCTTCAATGACAAATATTTATTTCTTACAGCTCTGGGGGCTGTAAGTCCAAAGTCAAGCCACCAGCAGATTTGCTGTCTTGTGAGAGCCCACTTCCTGATTCATCGACAACCATCTTCTCACTGTGTCCTCACATGACCTAAGAGCAACAAGATAGTGGGGTCTCTTTTAGAAGGGCACTAATTCCATTTATCAGAGCTCCACCTGCATGACCTAATCACCTTGCAATGGCCCCACATCCAAATATCATCAAATGGGGGATTAGGCTTCAACTTTTGAACTCTGAGGGGAATAAACATTCTGTCCATAGCAGTATCTGCTGCAAAAAACAAATCAAGTAAGCCAGATTTACAATACTATTTGTTAGGACACTGAACTCTATTCTCCATCAGGATTTATGTTGTGGCAGAAATTTTACTAGTATTGTGCAAAATTGAAGAACATTTGTTTGTTCTACTTCAATTAAATGTATTGTAGACCAAGAA
This sequence comes from Eschrichtius robustus, assembly GCF_028021215.1. Classification (NCBI taxonomy): domain Eukaryota; kingdom Metazoa; phylum Chordata; class Mammalia; order Artiodactyla; family Eschrichtiidae; genus Eschrichtius; species Eschrichtius robustus. The sequence continues at coordinate 105,306,904 of NC_090827.1, read as the reverse complement.
AGCATTCTTTGTAGACCCGAGAAAAAAATCACATGTGATGTACCAGACTATTTCACATACTTTCTTGTCACCTCTTCTACATGGGGAGGTGAATGAAGTGAAGAGAGTACAAATGAATTCTGCTCTAGTAAAGGATGACAGCAACAATTTCTAAATAAAAAACACCCAGGAAAATCAATGAAAAAAAAACTAGTTCTTTGAAAAGGTCAGTAAAACTGATAAGCCTCCAGGCAGGCTAAATAAGAAAAAAAGAAAGAGGCTATGAATTTTTAATACAAGAAATGAAAGAGGGAACATTATTACATATCCTATGGATTTTATAAGGAAAATTTAAAAAATACTTTGAACAAGTTTATGGCCACAAATTTGATATCCTAGATGAAATAGACCATTTCCTCATAACAGGCTATTTGCCAAACTCACACAAGAAGAAATAGACAACATGAATAGGCCTACATCTATTAAAGAAATCAAATCCATAATTAATAACATTCTAAACCAGAAAGCAGCAGGCCCGGATGACCTTATTTGTGAATTCTGCAAACATGTAAGAAAGAACTTATACCAATTTTCCAAAATCTCTAGCAGGGTATAAAAGAAGAGGGAATACTTCCTAACTTATTTTATGATGCCAAGATTACTCTAATACCAAAACCAAACAAAGATTTACAAGAAAAGAAAAATCCATATCAATATCTCTATAAACATAGATGTAAAAAATCCTCAACAAGATATTAGCAAATTTAATCCAACAATATATAAAAAGAATGATATACAGCAAAAAAGTGTGATTTATCCCAGGTATGCAAGTCTGCTTCAACACTTGGGAACCAATTAACATAAACCATCACATCCACAGGCTAAAAAAGAAAAATCACATGAACATAATTAATAGAGGCAGAAAAAGCATTCAACAAAATCCAACACTGATTTATGATAAAAGTCTCTTAGTAAACTAGGAATACAGGGAAATTTATTCAACTTGATTAGGATTGTTTACAAAAATCCACAGCTAACATCATACTGAATGGTGACAATCTTGAAGCTTTCCCACTAAAATGGGGTTAAAACAAGGATATCACCTCTTACCACTCCTTTTCAACATTGTACTGGGAAGTTGAGCTAATGCAGTAAGACAAGAAAAAAACAAAAATAAAAGTTATACAGATTGGAAGGGAGAAAGAAAACTTTTTGTTTGCAAATGACATGATCATCTATGTAGAAAATCTGGAAGGAACAGACCAAAACTCCTGGAACCAACAGGCAATTTATCAAGGTTGCAGGATAGAAGAATAATATACAGAAGTCAATTGCTTTCCTCTATCCCAGCAATGAGCACATGGAATTTGAAGTTAAAAACACAATACCACTTACATCAACCCCCTCCAAAGTGAAATAGTTAAGTATAAATCTAACAAAATTTGTACAAGATCTATACAAGGAAAACAACAAAACTCTGATAAATGAAATCAAATCACAGAACTTACAGCCTTCACAAAAATTAACTCAAAATGAATCACAGATTCAAATGTAAAATGCAAAACTATAAAACTTTTAGAAGACAACATAGGAGAAATAGAGACCACCTTGGGTAGGGCAATGACCTTTGGTATACAATACCAAATGCACAATCTATAAAAGAAATAACTGATAAGTGAGACTTTATTAAAATTCAAATTTTCTGCTCTACAAAAGACAATGTTAAAAGAATAAGATAAACCACAGACTGAGAGTATGTATTTGCAAAGACACATCTGATAAAGGACTGGTATCCAATATATACAAAGAACTCAAAGCTCAGCAATGAGAAAACAATCATTAAAAAATGAGCTAAAGACTGCAACAGACACTTCACCAAGGAAGATATACAGATGGCAAGTAAGCATGTAAGAAGATGCTCCACGTTATATGTCATCAGGAAAATGCAAATTAAAACAGCAATGTGATACCACTACAAACATACTGAAGTTGCCAAAATCCAGAACACTGATGACATCAAGGGCTGACAAGAATGTGGAGCGGGCTTCCCTGGTGGCGCAGTGGTTGAGAATCTGCCTGCCGATGCAGGGCACGCGGGTTCGCGCCCTGGTCTGGGAAGGTCCCACATGCCGCGGAGCAACTGGGCCCGTGAGCCACAACTACTGAGCCCGCGCGTCTGGAGCCTGTGCCCCGCAACGAGAGAGGCCGCGACGGTGAGAGGCCCGCGCACCGCGATGAAGAGTGGCCCCCACTTGCCGCAACTGGAGAAAGCCCTCGCGCAGAAACGAAGACCCAACACAGCCAAACATAAATAAATGAATAAATAAAATTAAAAAAAAAAGAATGTGGAGCAACAAGAACTCCCATACGTTCCCGATGGGAGTGCAAAATGGTTCAGCTACATTGGAAGACAGTTTGGCAGTTTCTTAGAAAACTACCCATGCTCTTATGCTATGGTCCCACAGTCACAGTACTTGGTATTTACCCAAAACAGTTGAAAACTTTTGTCCACACTTATGTCTACACGTGGATGTTTATAGCAATTTCATTCATAATTGCCAAAACTAGGAAACAACTAAAATGTCTTTCCGTAGATGAATGGATAAAAAAACTGTGAAATGTTCAGGTGATGGGATACCATTTATCACTAAAAAGAAATGAGCTATCAAGCCACGGAATGACATAGAGTCACCTTAAATGCATATTACTAAATGAAAGAAGCCTATCTGAAAAAGCTACATAATGTATGATTCCAACTATATCACATTCTGGAAAAGGCAAAACTATAGAGTTAGTGAAAAAAATCAGTGGTATGAGCAAATATTTCAATAGGAGAACATTCAAATTCTGCAAATATCAATGCATGGCTTATTTTTATTTGTGTTTTGTTTTTATGATTTCATTCTCATAATAGTTTCTGGCTGAGGCCAGTGGAGTGTTAATTGCTCCAATCCTAATTCGATGAATAGGTGGGCAGATTCAGTACATGATGTCCTGAAAGAGAATAAGATCAACAGCCAGGAAAATATTCGATTAAAGGGAATAGAACAGTTGTTTTCAGTTTTTACTCCTGTTATAATATACTTAAGGAGATAATACTCATTCTATTCAGGGCCAGTGTCTCACTAAGCAAATAATGTCACATGAATAGATGGAGTGAGAGAGTAGAAACAATTAACAAAACTTCTTTGCAGGTTGATTTTAAAAACCCTCCAGATGAATCTAATATGATCCTCTATAAGGATCCTATGGACATTCCCCACTTCAACTCACAACAGATAAAGAGTAAAAATCAAGGAACAAAGCAAAACTAGGAATGCCAGGAAAAGAATGACTGAGGAGTACTAAAGACCAAAGTGTAGGGGAGAGAAATTTGGAGAATCAAAGATCAAAGTGTAGGAGAAGGAAAGTTGGAGAATCATAGTACCTAGAGTGACATTTTATGAGGTTCTTGTAAAAGGAGCTGAAACTGAACAGACAGTGTTTCGGTTAATTATAGCTGGGTAGCATACCATCTTAAAACTTGGTGGCTTAAAACAAGTATTTACTATTTCTCAAAATGCTGTGGGTTGATGGAGTGTTCCTCTGCTTCATGTGGTGTCAGCAGGGGTCACTCATGAATGTGAAAGCTCAGCCAGGGCCCTCCAGCCTCTTCCATGTGGGCTATCTGTCCATGTGCTGTTTTATCTTGAAGGACCTCTTCTTGTGGCCTCTTTCTCCAGCAGAATAGCTTGGACATCTTTAAGCATGGTGGCTGAGTTCTAAGAGACAGTGTTCCAATCAGAAATGCGTTAACGTGTAAGTATGTATCAAGATTCTATTGCATCACACTTGCTAATAACCCATTGGCCCAGAGGTAATGTGGGAGAGGACTGACTCTTACAAGGATCTGAATTCTGGGAGGGATAGTCCTTTGGTATACCAATGGAATAGCCTATTACATGCATTAGGTCTAAATAGTCTACTGAGTATCATAATTGAGTACCACAAATATCATCCAGGTATTACCAAGGTACAGCAAGGATTTTTAAATTTTTATTATTTATTTATTTTTAAGACTATATTATAGAGCAGTTTAAGATTCACAGTAAAATTGAGCAGAAGATATAGAGATTTCTCATGTACCCCCTACCGCCACACATGTATAGCCTCTCCCATTATCAACATCCCCTACCAGAGAGCTACGTTTGCTGCAGTTGATGAACCTACATTGACACATCATAATTACCTAAAGTCCATAGTTTACATTATGGTTCATTCTTGGTGGTGTACAATTTATAGGTTTAGACAAATGAATATTAACATGTATCCATCATTATAGTTGCATTCAGAGTATTTTCATTATCCTAAAAATCCTTTGTGAGTACTGTCCCCTTAAGTATATTGTAACAGGAATATAAACTGAAAGCAACTGTTCAATCCTCTTTGACTGAATATTTTCCTGGCTGTCGATCTTGCTCTTTTTCAGGGCATCACTTACTAAACCTGCCCACCTAGTCATCACATCAGGATTGGAGCAATAAGCACCTTCCCCCAGCCTCAGACAGCAACTATTTATGGGAATTAAGTAATAAAAACAAAATGCAAGCAAAAATAAGCCACTAACTGATGTTTGCAAAATCTGAATGTTCTCTTATTGAAATCTTTGCTAAAAAGTCATTTTTCTCTCTGGACCATTATGAATCAAGACTGGCTGCCACTATTACTTCTATGTGATCCACAACTATATAATATAAATGAGAACTTAAAAAGGATTTCCAAAGTAAAGGCAAAGAAAGGGGGCAGAAATGTTCTAGTTTGGATAGCTCAACTTGATTTAGGATTAAAGTGATAAATATAAAGTTGGTCATTTGGCAAGCAAGCAAAGGAACACATGATAAAATGATGCTTTTAATAAGCAGATGTGCAATGTTAATATAGAGATTATGTCATTATATCAGATTCCATTGTTGCAATGGTCATATGTTTATTGTAACAAACTATCATCAAAGTTTTCACCAGAGCCAACTGATTTTTTTTTTTTTTTTTTTGCAGCTTCGCCCAAGTTGTCAAATATTAAATGTAACTGAATTTATTTGGCCAGAAAGAGAAGAGGTTGAGAAGAGAAACTGGGAGTCAAAAGTGATTTATTTTAAGAATAATTCATGCTTGTCCTATAAATAATCTATCAATTAACTGTATCAGCACACTTAATATAATCCATTTACTTCATTAAAATGTATGCTTTGCTTATATTCACATGAAAAGAGAAATCCAGATTCAAAAAAAAAATTTCAGGTTATACTGCTTTTTAAAGTAAATATGAAAATATCTAAAGGAATTTGGAAACTAGATAAATGCCAGTGTAACTTACTAAAGAACACTTCTGTCTGACGTTTAATTATGTTGAAGATTGATAAGCATGGAAGATTTCTAAAAGTATGTTACCTTTATTTTAATAAGATATTTTGTCATACAACACTGTATAACTTGTATGTCATAAAATACATACTAATTAATGAGAAAAATCTCATTTGGATATTATACACTCATTAGGCTGATACATAACGGGTTGGCAAATAATGTTCACAAAACTTTCCTCACCATTGACTTGGAGATAGATAGGAAAGATAACTAACAGGATTTCCCAGAGGCTAATGTTGAAATCTTGGTTGCATTTATATATTTTATCCATAATCTAGAACATATCTTCAAACAATTCCAGAATTCTCTATAACTGGATAAATTAGCCCTAATAATGATAATAGTAAGATTTAATAGAAAGAAATTCAGAAAACAAAAAGAAATATACCTAAAATGAGAAAACTACAGGGATATAATATAGAGAATAAATGGTAATACATCTAAATGAATTCAAAGGCCATCTTTTCTTTGAATTTTTATTATATTTATTGTGTGAGAGACATATTCCATTCCTTTATTATAGGTTATGTTGTACTAATCAAGAAGTTTTTCATGTACTTATGGTTGAAGTCTTCAAGAATATTTCAACTTCATTGTGGCAGAAATTATTTTTTATTATTAGCTTATATTTGATATGATATTAATTTCATGGAGACCACATTATGTTCTGGTGATTATGTTCAGTAGGTGGTTGTTTAAGAAAAGGTGGACTTAGGTACTGATAAGAAAATGTAAAATAAATAGCTGATATTACAGAAATAAAAGAACTTGCCCAACACAATGTGATTTGCAAAAAAAAAAAAAAAAAGAGAGAGAGAGCGACACACACACACAGAAATAGAGATAGAGAGACAGAGACAGAGAACCAAAGATAAAAATTCTGGTGAAAACTGCACTAAAGGGATGCACAGAGAAAAAGTAGCTAGTAAAATGTCTGAAGAATAATAGTGAAGGAGGTAAAAAGAGAACTAAAGTCAAGGGTTTTATGAGTAAAAGAGAAAGTTTCACAAAATAATGAGACACCAACATTCTACCAGAGAATAAGAGAAAAATGGATAATCACTAATGGAGTTCCTGAAGCAAGAAGGAGCCACAGATAGAACAAATTCAGGGCAAGTCATATAGAAAAGGATCTGGAACTGGTTTGAATGCAACCTCAGTGCTGAATATTCTTTAGGAAAGAGAAAGTGGGGATTAAAGTAGGACTTTAATATTTAAAATATAAGATAATTTGTATAAACTCTTCAAAACTAAAATTTCAAAGGATATCTTTGCAGATCACAACTCAATAAAACTAGGGGAAAATGTATGTATATACATGTATGTATAAAACAAATACACCAAATAATGGTGAATTTTAAACATTCTCCTAAAAAAATACCAAAAAAACCTTTTGGTCAATGAAAACGAAACTGTTATTACAAGATTACAAAACAAGTAGAGTGATAACAAGCCACATTACATCTAAGGTATGACCATTCCTGGAATCTGAGACCTATGCACAACATTGAGTGTGTTTCTTATCAAACAAGATTGCTGGGAATAAATGAACTAAGCCTTCAACCCAAGAAGTTAGAAAAAGAAAAAGAAAAAGAAAACAAACCTAGAGAAAGAGGATGAAAGAAGAGGCAGAAGTTAATACATTTGAAACTAGAAAAATTAAATTAGAATGAATAAAAAACCCAAGAGTTGAACCTTTGGAAAACAACAACAAAATACACAATCCTTTTAAGTAATCTGATCAAGTAAAAAGTGAAACATTATTATTCAGAACTAAGAAAAAAATACAATTCCAGAAACAGGTAAGATTTTTTAAATTACAATACTATGCATAATTATCTGGTATATATGATAATCCCCAATGAAATAAATGATAATTTTAGAAAAATTGAGATTACCAAAGTTAATTTAAGAAAAAGCAGAAAATCTGAATATACCAATAACCATGTGATAAAGTGAAACACTTGTAAAAGAGATATTCCCTGGAAAGGCATGAAGCTCAGATGGTTTTAGCAAGAAGTTCTTCCAAATTCTGAGAAGGAATGATATTTTTGTCCTGTTTAAACTGTTACAAAGCATGGAAGAAATGCAAAATGTCACAATTCATGTTATCAAATTATGTAGCTGTTCTCTCTAACTACTCTTCCCCCCACTCAGACCCAAGCTGTTACGATCTGTAATTTGCTGCCTCAAGGATTTTTGAACAATTCTCTCTCCTCTTTTGCAAAAACTCCATTGAAGAGATCAGTTTAAGTATTTTCGTGGTGGAGACCAGTTTTTCCTTAGAGGAAAGCCAAGAAGAAATTCCCTTGAACTGCTAAGAAAGAAAGATTTATAATTCCCAAAAGCATCAGGGACCTGCACTCTGCTCTGGCATGTTCTAGAAAGCAGTAAAACCTCTGGAGAAAATGGCAGCATAGGGATCTAGGACTGAAGAATAGGTGGCTTGGGAGCAACTGAGGAGGAGAGATGACTGATGACAAGGGTTTCCTCCAATGCCTTGGTACTTTGTAAGACCCCAGAAGCTTTATACTACCTCAGTAATAGGAAAGAGACTCAAGAATAACTGATTGAATTTCCTGCCAACCTAGGGGCATATGTACTTGGAGTTGGAAGTAAATTGATTTAAAAGTAATAAAAACTGTGATATTTCTGTCACAGTTGAGTTTGTACATTAAGATCATACCCACTACATACAGATTAAAAATTTTCTTAAATATATTTCTAGTGAATTAAATCTGGGAGAATAATAAAAAATCAAACTGGGATAATTCTGCAAATATAAGAATGGTTAAATATTGAACAATCTATTTATATAATTGATCAAATTAATGGCCAAAGTTAAAAATTATGATTCTACTTCTAGCTGCTAAGGAATTTGAAAAAAATTCAACATTCTCGATTTTTAAAAATTCAATGAAATTAAAAATAAAAGGTCACTTGCCATTGTTTTACTAGGTTCTTTCACACACTTTAAAAAAAATTTTTAGCAGTCCTATCTCTCTTTTTTAGACATAAAAATTTTACCCTGAAAAAATTAAATAGCTGACCCAAGGGCATTCAGACTATTTAGTGAACAAGTTAGAATGCAGGTAGTCTGTTTCCTTATAGACTTACTGTGCCATTAAGTTACCTGGTCTAAAAGATAGTAAATTACAGGGCAAAGAATAAATTGAACATATTTGACTCTAAGTCCAATGCTTCCTAAACTCAAAGTTGGAAGTGTCTGTCTCTCCTGACACTCTTAGACCACAGTCTTGCCTCCTTATTCATCTTTGTTTTCCTTCATATCAGTATTGTGCTAACAACCTATTACAAACTCTACAAATGTTTAACTTGAATAAATGAGCATTTTGAGTTAAATCTGTGCGCAGGGCTGATATTGGAAATGTTTGACAACTTACATGGCATAGACACCAGCTAATCAGAACAGGCACCAGCCAAAAACAACCATCATCACTATGATAATGGTATCCGTATGGTCTGATAACTATCAGGCCCGTCCAAGAGTGCTCAGCTCCATCCCTAATTTCTCCTGTCCACGTGAAAATACCATTGGAATGCTGGCAGTCATTTTGTTTAACCTACCTTAGCTGCATTTGACAAAGTTGTTTGGACTAGTGGTGGGCACCAGACATAGTCCATTTCCTTCCTTTCAGCCTGCCTCCTCAGATACTACAGATCATTCCAGGTCAGAGTGTATGATTCAAATGGGTTCAACAGAGTCTCTTTCCTGAGGACTTAGAATTTGTCATGGTGTAAGATAGATGCTCATTAAAAGAATTAGTGTCTCGTCAGGTGGTTGGACATCTAAGAGATTCTACCAACTTCAGGGCAGTGTTTTCCACCATATTTTCTGGAGATGCACAAAGATACTTATACAAAGAGAAAGAGAAGCTTGAAGCGAGACTGAGGAAGGACAGAAATGAGGGACAGTCTTGATTTCTACTCTTGATTCTTGGTCCTTAGTTTTGTTTCCTGCAGGTAACAGACAGGGTTCAACCAAAGAAGCAGAACCATTAGGATATAGAGATATATATTAAGAAATTTATTACAGGGAATTTGCATGCCCAATTTTGCGGGCTGGCTAAGAAGTCTTCACAAGGCTACCTCTGCATCTCTTGCTAGAGCCCAAAGTTCCCAGGGCAGACAGTCTGGAAGAGAAGCTTACGAGCTTACTGGAATTCCATGAGAACAAGTTGGAACTCCACAACAGTGGACTGAAACTTGTGTGCATTTTTATTGCCACTGACCTTGTAATGGTTATCTTGCAGAAGACATGTCCCTTTCCCAAGTTGCTGAACACACGCATAGACACACACCTGGCCAAGCAGTAAGACAACTGAAAGAAGATCCAGTGCGAAGGGAGAGCAGTTGCAGGTCCACCTGCTGCTTCACACCAAGGAAGGTAGTCAGCTGATCAGCAACAATATATGTGTCCTACAAAATGGCCTCTGCCTTCCTTCCTCTCTCCAGCTCTGGATAGAATCTTCTCTGTATCCCCCGCTAATGAAATATACCAAAAAAGGGCACTCTGGGAGAGGTGATTCAGCCTAGACATATTGATATATTACAAAGCCATCAAATTGTGATGCTAACTCAGGTACATCTTTGTTGCTTGTAACAACAGCAATAAATAATAGTAATTCCTAACTTCCACAGGAGAGGAATGGAAACTGTGGAAAGTGATAGATAAAAGAGAAGAAGATATATGGAGGCCCCAGAATCAGATAACAAACGATAATACAAAAATAATAATAATAAAATGACATTCTTATGGCGTTTTATAATTGGCAACAAAAGATATTCAAATAACTTCACAATCATAAGAACTACTACAGGGCAGAATTCACTATGTGGGCTTGTACCGCATTTCCTAAATTGCTTTGAAAATAGAACAGATACCAATTTGTGTGTGTGTGTGTGTGTGTGTGTGTGTGTGTGTGTGTGTTTGTGTTTGGGGTAGGGGAGAGTTGGTGGTATCCTTTAGCCTAAACAGAAGAGTTGAAGTAGATGACTTCTCAAGATTCTTTCCAACTACATGATTGTATTATAAACCAAAATTTCTTTAATTGCACTTATTCCCATGATTCAATTAACTTACTCATATTAAGAATCTTTTCAATCTTAAAAAACATATCCATAACTTGTTGGCCAGAGCAAGTGTTTTCCATGAAATGCCACAGGAAAAAAAATAACTTTCAAGAAGAATAAGTGCTTCCAAAATTTCACTTGGAACAGATATGCAGTACCTCTGCTGCTTATGAAAAGCATGCATGATCGGACCATAAAAATAGCTTCTTGATTTAGGTAAAATTATTCAAGGTTAAACTTTAAAAATAAATAAAAGCTGAGCCTATCAAACTTCTCCCAATTACCCTAGACAACTCCTGCACCAGATTTGAATGACGAAGGATTTCTTTATTTGATACAGTGTACCTCCATTTTCTGAGATATTCTGCCACCAACTCTGAGTTCATAATCAACCTCAGGTCACATTAAGGACCACTAACTATATTAAAAGAGATGCCATTTTGACAAACACATTCACACAACATTGCTCTGGCCTTAATTTGGTCTTCTCAGGAGAATGGAGAATTTTAATGTTATTAAACATTAAACATTAAACATTCTCTCAGGAGAATTTTAATGTTACTAAAATAACAAACAAACAAACAAAAAGACAAGCAAGAAAGAGAAAACAATACAAAGAAACTAATTTTATTTGTGGACTTATTGTCACCATTTTACTTATATATATCCATTGGGAAAATACAGATATTTGCACAAAGAAATAAAATAAGCGCCAAAAATTGAACAACCACATTTCCATATCTATCCATATATTTTATATGTATATAAATATATACATGTGTATATGTGTCTATGTGTATTTATTATATGTATAACATATGCACGTGTATGTGTGTGTGTATATAGATAAATAATTTAATGCATCACTTTGGTCAAGCCACTATTTGGAGTATGGAGCATACATGTTAATCTTTTTAGTGCCCTTTTTTTTGGTTTGGAAAAGGAAGTCAAAAACTTCTCTTCCAGTCCCCCTCGCTCCCACATTCAAGAAAACAAGGTAGATTAGTTAAATTTCACAATCTCCCATGGGGCCTAAGTTCCAGAGGCTCACGAATTCACTAGGCATGTGGTGAGGATCTGTAGGAACTACTAGTTTCTTAGAGCTAAGGAAATAAAATCATTCCCTGGCTCCTACTTTTCTATTCTGAAAATTCTCTGCCTTCCAAATGTATCACAAAGACAATCCCATGGGCTACATCCGTGCCTCGTGTAAGAAGGCCTGTGGTGGGTGGCTGGGTCCACCTTTGCATGTGCATTGGCACAAACTCTTGTGTTCTTTCTGCAAAAGAAGAGGCTATCTCTGCAGCCGGCAGTAAAAGCTGACCCTCGGGCATGCATTAGAGGAAATAGAGGGCATATGTCTTGTTTTGGTTCCAGACCGTTTGAGCCTAATAGTAGTAACTATTTCCAGTGCTCTGACTTCATGCCAGTAATTGTCCTGAGTGCTCACGTGGATCACTTCCTTATCTCTCATATCAACCATACAAGGTTGCATTATGACTTGAATAAGACAGTTTGGTATTGCCACACTAACTCTTTTATTCTTGGTGGTAGATATTGTCCACAGTAGCAATTTGAGATGTATGAGTTTGCTACTTTGTCACAACCTCTCTACCAGGAGGTTATAAAGAAAGCAAATCTCAGAGCAAACTCTACCACATATTAAAGTCATTAATTAAAGGATTATTTATTATTAAGCAGGAACAGAACAGTTCATACAATGTATTCTGCCGGTTTGATCAACCCCAAATCTGTCCCTTTCTGTGCTCCAAACTCCAACATGAAGGAGTATTATTTAAGACAGATGACCACATATTTTAAAGGCAGAGTTCCATTTACAATAAAGTCAGCATCGACTAAAGAAACCCCCAGACCAATCAAGGACCATATGGACACTAACGCCCAGGGTAAAGACTACTGGCCTCCCTAGATGCTTTTGTCTCGTTCTGAAAAGATGGAGCACACTGGTAATATGTTTTAAATATTTAAGTCAATCCTCATATCTTGAAAAAACTTTAACTAAATAAAGACCATTTCTAACATTTGTTATTCTAATTATCAAGCCACCAATTTTACAAATAACAACTTACTCCTGAAATTCACCATTAACAAAGTAAAATTACAAAGTATAATTAACAAAGTGTATTATGTTTATTATGATATCAATAACAGAATTCACATGCATTTCAATGTGGTTTCCTAGTGTGCATCATTTCTGAGTATAGTATTAACTGCACCTATATTACAATATCTGAAGATAAATTACAGACATCATAACAAGCAGGAACTATGATCATCTCTGTTACAGCTAAAGAATTTGAGGTCTTCAAGAGATTACATAACTCTGAGGTCACATTTAGTCAAAATTCAAACCTAACAAGTCTGTCCCAGGGCCCATGCATAATTTACAGGATTCAGCCTAGGTCATAGAGTTTTATGTTGGATTTGGGAACCAAAGTGTAATACTCAAATAGACTGATCCTTTGCTAGCTACAGTTCTCCTACATATGCTTTCCCTAATCACCTCTCAGGAAGTACTTACAGGTTAAAGACAAGATCAGGAGGTCTTCCCTGGTGGCACAGTGGTTAAGAATCCACCTGCCAATGCAGGGGACACAGGTTCGAGCCCTGGTCCGGGAAGATCCCACATGCCGCAGAGCAACTAAGCCTATGCGCCACGACTACTGAACCTGCACTCTAGAGCCCGTGAGCCACAACTACTGAGCCCACGTGCCACAACTACTGAAGCCCACATGCCTAGAGCCTGTGTTCCGCAATGAGAGAAGCCACTGCAATGAGAAGCCCGCGCACCGCAACAAAGAGTAGCCCCCGCTCACCACAACTAGAGAAAGCCTGCGCGCAGCAACAAAGAACCAATGCATCCAAAAATAAATAAATAAATAATAAATACATTTTAAATAAATAAATAAATAAAGACAAGATCAGGTGATCTTGGATGCCAGGATAAATATCTTCACTCACTATATTACCAGGACCTTTCAGCTCATACCATGTAAGTTCCAATCTGGTGTTTGTTCAAAAGGTTATTTATCCTAATTTCTGTTGCTTTCTCATAAAGAAAAAAAGTATATTTTTTAAAAAAATATAGTAAATTGATCTAAGATCACTTTGGTATGTGCACATTTTGACCAGAGTAAAACTTCAAGTGCTAAATATATATTGATGATGTTTATCAGTCTTTAAATTTTCAAAATAATTTAAGGCTTCTGAATTTCATTTCCATTTGATCCTGATAAAATGTTGCTTGACTCTGAATAAATAATCTTAAACATGCTTGAAACAAAAAGCTGCTAAGATCCTTTAGACGTCAAATGGTCTTATGAAACACTTGGATGGGCCAAATATAAAAGACTCAGAAACATAAAGATTAAATTTCCCTTGACATCCACTTGTTATAAAATTAAGAAACTGTGATTGGCCAAACAGTTTTGGAAATTTTGTAACATTTGTAAAGGCATTCAAGATGTTTTGCAGAACTTAAAGCAGGCTGGGCTCTTCCATTTCCAATAAAAAATATATAATAAATTTACACAGGTGGGGAGTGAAAATGTATATGTATATATGTGTATATATGTATGTGTGCATACATATAAATATACTCATTTATTTTTTTAATTTTACAATTTCAAGTGGAAAGTTTGTACCTCAATTTTTGACTTCTGGTGATACCTGAATATACATTACCTAATCCCATTACTTTAAACCAGAGATCAATTTTTTGCTAGAATTTTTTAAATGTGGAAAAAATTTAATTATTCACCAAACTTCTACTGTACTATAGCACCTGGAGGCTCATCTTCAAATGCTCACTTCTTTAGGAAGTGAGCTTTTGTGTCATAAATATTATCTGCATGGTGGAATTCCTGCAGGCTATGTTCCATGGCCTATGACAGATTGTTACTATGGCTCTTCAGATTCCCCTAATTTTATGGATAGTCCTAATCCCTTCTTTTTTATTTTCCAGCTTTATTGAGATATAATTGACATATAACATTGTGTAAGTTTAAGGTGTACAATGTGATGATTTGATGTGTATATATATTGTGAAATGTTCACCACAAAAATTTAGTTAACACATCCTTCACTTCACATAACTTTGTTATTGTCATTATGGTGAAAACATTAAAACTCTCATAGCAGTTTGGCCTGAGGCAACCCAACACTGGAGCCTGCCTGGCTTCTAAGAAAAAAGAAACCAATCTCTCACGCTTCATGAAAAAGTTCCTGGAAGAACAGACCAGGAACATAAGCTATCTGGAATACCAGTTTACCTATCAGAAGGACTTAGAAAAGGCAGCTCAGAGTGAAGGACAGCCTGAAAAGCCTGCTGAAGCATTTGAAACATCAGGGGACACGGGTTCCATCCCTGGTCATGGAACGAAGACCCCACAGGCCACGGGGCAACTAAGCCCACGCACCACAACTACTGAGCTCGCGCACCTCAACTAGAGAGAGAGAGGGAAAAAAAAAAAAACCCACGTGCCACAACGAAGAGCCCCCGCACCGCAAGGAAATATCCCACATGCCTCAACGAAGATCCCACCTGATGCAACTAAGACCCAACACTGCCATAAATAAATAAATAAATAAAAATTTAAAAAATACAGTCTTGTTAACTATAGGTACTATGTTGTACAACAGATCTTTAGAACTTATTCATCTTGCATAAATGAAACTTTATATGAATTGAACAGCCCCCCACATCCCCTTTCTTTTGAATGTATGTCCATGTTTACTCTGTTCTTCTATTCATTCCTATGTTGTGTGAATGTTTTTAGCTTGGTGGGGCTAATGGTGGACTCTGGGAGGGCTCACGCCAGGGAGTGCTTCCCCGAGCTTCTGCTGCCAGTGTCCTTGTCCTCACGGTGGGCCGCGGCACCCCCCATCTCTGCAGGAGATCCTCCAACATTAGCAGCCTTTGCTCAAGATACAAGAAGGAAGAAACCAAGTACATTGACCAGAGCATTCGGGGTCCCTTGGTGTTTCCCTGCCATCAGAGAAAACCTTCTCCCCCTAAAGGACTGGATTCTCATGTGGTGCAATCCATTTACTCTCTCTTGAAATATGCAATTTTCCATCTGTTCCAGGAGTTGGCGCCCATCGATAGCTGGTGTGGAGTAAAAAGCTCAAAACATCAAATGAAGATTTGCCTCAGCAATTCTTTCAAATTCCCCAGTGGAACTTCTAAAATGGCCCACCTTTCAAAGTGGCATAAAAAGCAATGAGCCATTTAGTGATTCAGCCAGAAATACAAAGCCCAGGCTGTTTCTCCTTAAGCATTTCCATAAGGTAAAAAACAAACAAAAAACCAGCAAAGAGAGAAGAAAAATATAACTTTTTCTTACGATCTACATCAACGATGGCAAAAGGCTTCACCTCACATGACAACTCCAATCAAGTAGTAGCTCTGCCTGAAGTGCTGGGTTGAGAACTTTGAAGTCATGTCTGGACATGGTAGGAAATGTGCCGTGATCAATTAGTAATGTCTGCATATATAATGAGGAGTGGAAGCCTGTATGCCATCCTGGCTTCCTCCTTCCAAAAGTCACAATTGTTTAAAAGTTTATTCATCTGGAGTTATCTAGTATGTGTTATTATATGTGGATAATTTAAAAGTATCTTTTAATGGCCAGCATAACTGATGCCATTAAAGAAATTACAGTACATATCAGCAATTTTCCACAATGGGCCACTACTCAGAAAAGTGATCTAGGGTTTTCCCTAGACAACTGTGTAAGAAACCTATAACATGCTTACATCTTTATTGCTCACATCTAAGCTCCATAAAATTGACTTCACCCACTGGATTTCTCTTTAAAAATAAATAGTTGTTCTTTCCTATTCTCACCCCCCCAAAAAAAAACTCTCATAGCAACTTTCACATAAACAATACAGTATTGTTAACTATAGTCACCATGCTGTACATTAGATTCCAGAACTTATTCATCTTGTAACTGGAAGTTTGTACCCTTTAACCAACATGTCCCCCTACAGCCTGCCCTCAACCCCTGGCAATCACCATTCTACTCTCTGTTTCTATGAATTTGGTGTTTTTAGGTTCCACATGTAAGTGAGCTCAGGCAGTCTTTCTTCATCTGACTTATTTCACTTATCATAATGCCCTCAAGTTTCATCCATGTTGTTGCAAATGGCAAGATTTCCTTCTTTTTTATGCCTAAATAATATTCTCTCTCTCTCTCTCTATATATATATATATATACATACACAAACATATGTACATTTTATGAACAAAAATAGAAAAACACATCACACTCTAGCGATTTCCAAATTGAATGTGCAGCCATATCTTTTTTCCAGAGATCAAACCTGTATAATTGAACATTTGCTGAGCTATTTCCACCTGCCACCTCCAATTAAACATGCCTCAAACCAAACACATAATTTTCTTCTGTTGCTTTGTCTGAAATCTGCTTAAACCACTTCAGCATTGTCAGTATAATATGTGTGTGTATTAGTTTTCATTCGCACCCTAGGGGCAGTCAATTGTCCTAATCTAGAAAACACTCCAAGGGTGGGTCTTGGCAATTAATTAAAAGATATAGTTACTTGAAGTAATTTAACTATCTTTTTTTCCCAAACAAGATCAGAGGTTTTGCTAATTAGCATAATGGACATTAAGAAGGAGGTTTTGTTTGTGAAATTAGTGGTATTCAAGATACGTAAATAAGCTAGAACAAATTTTAGGAAGCTGAAGAGACCAATCATCTGTACCTATAGAAATAATGCTCTTGTCTTAAGTCTTAAAAACTTAAAAACTCATCAGAGGATTCTTGGACAGCTCCCTCCAATTAGATGGCTAGCTAAATCCTGCCCCTAGAATATGAGCACATTTGCCTCCAACGAACTTTTTATGAAAGCTGCTGTCCCTAAAAGGACAAAGATCCAGAGTTGTTTACGCTTACAGAACAGGTTGGATGTCTGTGTTTATAACCTGATTGCTGATAAATGCCTATATGCATGGCAGCATTTTTCTGAGAATGCTTTCTTTTTAATCGAGGAATGAGAATTATTGAAGGACCCCTATAGTCCCCACACACTTATAATTATTGTAGACTACAGATACTTACCAGAAACAATCTAATACACACATGCAACCATCAAACATTTTCCTACTTTCATATTCCTTAGCACAGCAAGGAAACCTTCATTCAGGTTGTAGAAGCCAGAAATCTAGACATTATTGTGACAGCTCCTGCTACCGAGCCCTATATATAATTTCATATTGAGTCCTATGAGTCCTCCATAATGAATTGTGTATTTATTCATTTAATTTTTTGTCAATCCTAATAAACTCCCCCTGTTCAGGCTTCCATTATTTCTCACATGGATTGAGACAACTTCATCTTAATTCATGTCTCTGGGGACAATCTTTCTTTACATTCTACAAACTGTACATGGAGTAAGCATTCTAAAATTGAATTTCAATAATGGTACACCATCTCCCAGTTAACCTTCTCAATTTCTTCTCATTATCCTCAGAAGCATGTCCTAATAAAAAGGTGCAGGACCCTGTGGGTCCCTCCTTGGTGCAAATCCTTTCCTTTCCATGTCCCCCATTTCTTGTTTGTAGGAAATAGGCTTCGTTCCACCTCCTTGACCTTCCTTGAGTTCCAAAGGGCAGATTCAAATAGTTGCTAATCAGGGAAGGGAGGGAATGCAGAAGCAAGGGAGGAACAGTCAAGAAACAATAGTACAGCCTTGCAGCTGGTTTCTGGTTCCTCCTGAAGGAATATACATAACAATACCTTTGAGTTCTTCCTCAGGAACTAAGGTCCCTATCCCTATCCCGTTGGAGGATGGTAACTTCAGGCTGAACACAAGATTCCTGGAGCACTACCCTGTTACCTCACCACCAGCCAATCAGAAAAAAGCCACACACCCTGCAGCCCTCACCCCAAATTTTGCCTATAAAAACTTCTCCCCGAAAACTATCTGGGAGTTCAGGGTTTTTGAGCATGAGCCACCTGTTCTCCTTGCTTGGTCCTTCAATAAACCTTTCTCTGCTCCAAACTCCAACATTTAGGTTTGTTTGGCCTCACCGTGTTGGGCGCACGAACTTGCAGTTGGTAACATTAATGCACTGATAGAGTGACAAAGTTCTCAAGAAAGACACTTATGACTTTGCCGTTGTGTTCCCTTTAGCTAGGGCACAGAGGCACAAAGTAGTACAGCATTTCTGCAGAACTTTCAACTCTTCCGTAGTGTCTGAGGGTGAAGTGAAGATGGTGGAGTGATGCAAGATTAGGGGAGGTTGGTGGTGGCCACATCATGACAAGCCTTGTGTTCATCAGCCGGTGCTTGGGCTCTATTGCATTTAGGTTTGTTTTTTTCATTTGATTTTTTTCATTAAGAATTTTCAACATCTACCCTATGAAGACAGGCAGTATAAAATTAAGCAAAAATGTTATAGGTTTCCAAAATGTATTGAAATTCTCATTCTTAATTTTAATCATTGTAATCCTCAACACGAAGACAGACTGTAAATAATTAATTGGGAGTTAGTGCTCATTCAATGTTTTCCACTTATTAAATAACTTGCCTTTTACTATGAATTCTTTTGTTGCATTCAAAACAATGGTCTGTGTTGAAGAATGATCTTAAAACTTTTCTTATGACCGTAAATGAGAAGTTATTGTTTCTCATTCTCCTCTGCTTGCTGTTAATAGTAAGTTTAGCTGTCAGAAACCGGAAAGAAAATCCTGTGATCTTTACTGTGTGATCTCCTCTGATATATCAAAGTCCAAATTTGAGAAGTTTTTGTGGCTCATCATAAAAGAGGAAGAAGAAGAAGGGGGAGAAGGTAGAAGAGGAGGAAGAGGAGGAGGAGAGGAGGAAGTGGAAGAGGAAATAGGTCCATTGTGCATTTAAAATTGCTCCACTTACTTCGTTTTTAGCCTAATTTGTGGTTTCTCTGAGAAATCTTCATTTAGCAATCCCAAGGCCCACACAGCATGGTCAGTGCACTGGAAGAGAGTAATGCCTGGTGGTGTCAATTCTAATCCCCTATGTGTCATGACATTGCTGAGTGCTATTGAACTATACTTGCAAGTAAAAGTCTGTAGTTTGGATCATGTGGTGCAGATAAGCAATGCAGAACCGAAGTAACAAGGCAGAATCATATTGATGTCTCTTTACAGAACATATGCTACAGGTCCATAAGTACTAAGGCAGCTACAAGACAATTATAAACCTGATCTCTTTGAAATGTACCAGTGCAAGTGCTTTTGCATTTAGGACAATTTTTGGTAATGTGTTATGTTATAAGAGTTGTAAAAAGAATATATTAAAGTGAATTTGGCCATAGTGAACATACAGTAAGGTAGGGCTTCTCTTAGGTAAGTTTTTTCATATGTTCACAAGGAATAAAAAAGTAATAAATTCAGAATGTGAATGGGCAATTTGATATGAGAGAATTATGGAACAGGTTAGTGTTAGGTTTTGGTTAAGATAATCAAGTACACAAATGTTTGAAGCAAAATTATAAAAGCAGAGAAAATAAATCAGGTGGGAGAATTGCCCTTATATTATGATTTGATTAATAATTAAAAGTCTGCTCATCTTTCTGTTATGATGTAGACTGAAATGACTTCCTTCTGTAAGTCCTAAATAAACAAACCTTTATTTATTGATTTATTCATTTAACATATGTTGTGCAACTGGTAGCTGTGTTTGGTCTTTCTTGAAATCTAAGTATCCTTTGACTTTTATTACCAATTCTTTTTTTTTCCTTAATTTCACTTAAATTGTTTCACTTAATAATTTAACCCTGACATCCCTGTTTTGAACATGACAAACTCTTTCTTGCCCAGGGCCAGAGCTATGAGCCAGGATGTGAACTCAGAGCTAATGACTCTAGGGCAGACTTCAATTCCACCCTCATAAAGTTTAAATCTAGCACAGTAGTTGTTATTTACATATATAATCTTTAAACAAGGTGGAGAGTAGTATATAACATGACACATATAAAGACCAAATTCTAGAAAGTCCCTTGATAAGACAATCTGGAAAGGCTTTGTGGATGGAGTGACATTGCAATGATACTATTGCAGAAAGATGGAACAGACATAGAGTCTTGGTAGGCAGGGGTCCATCTGAGATAAGTTAGAGAGTGTATTAATGAGTGTGGGGATTTTAAATGAAGAAAATGAATTATTGCCTAAAAAGACTTTAATTTAAAGTGTAAGAAACTTGACTCTTGGGGACAAAGCCATCAAGCATTACTTAGAATCTGAAAGTTACTCTATGTATTATTGTAGGCACAAACAATACTTCCATTTTTCGTAGTGAGAAAATCTGAAAAGTATGAATATTAAAGAAATAAATGAAGTTTTTTTGCAAGGCAAAACACAGAATTACTCCTATATCCCTTCTGTACCTATGAAACAAACATCCAAAAATGTATGAACAGATCACAAACCCACACCCATATCCACACAAGAAAATGTTTAAGAATAAAAAAATCACATAAAAATCCTTGAAAAATATTTAGTTTTTATTTTGTTGTAAAAAACATTTTTATATCTCATGAAATATAAAAATCCAATATCACCTAGATATAGCTGTTGTTATTGTTGAAATCTTTCAAAAAATGTTTCCTACATGCCCACCTACAATACACACGTGCACACACACACACACACACACACAGAGTTTTTAAGACTTACATCATGTATTTAGTAGTTGAACAGTAATTCAATGAACTTAGGTACTAATTGATTTAAACAATGTCCTACTGGTAAATATAGATTGCCAAGTTTTGCTTTCATAAATAATCCTGAAATGAATATCTTTAAACAAATATCATATTGTTCTTGTTCTCTGACTTCTTCATAATAAACTCCTAGGTGGTAATTGCTGTATTTACTTATACATCTAGATCGATAGGTAGATAGATAGATGATAGATGAAAGAAAGAAAGAAAGAAAGAAAGAAAGAAAGAAAGAAAGAAAGAAAGAAAGAAAGAAAGAAAGAAAGAAAGAAAAAGAAAGAAAAAAAGAAAGGAAGGAAGGAAGAAAGGAAGGAAGAAAGAAATAGATACATTATGTATACATAAAATCTGTCCAGCAGATAATTTACCAGTTTATCTAAAAAATAGTATATGAGCATATCCATTTCTCCAAAACCTTACCAATATTAGGAGTTATCATTAAGTTTTGATAATCTGATTTTATATAAAAAATATTTGAGAGCCTATATAGGCCAGTCTCTTTTCTAAGTTCTGAGAATGAACAATCATCATATAACATTCTCCGCCTTCAAGGAGCTTATATTCTAGTAGAAAGAGACAGATAATAAACAAAACAAATAGAAAATTTATATTACAGCATGTTAAATAATACATATAGCATGTTATAAGTTGATTTTGTTATGAAGAAAAATAAAACAGGAAATAAACAATTAGAAGTGCAGCAATAGTGGTGGAATTTTTCCATTAAAAAGTGGTATCCCACACATCTTTATGTATATTTCTTTCATTGTTTCCTAGGTTTGTATATTTATTGGACCTTTCTTCTTTATCTTTTTATATCCACACCTATATTTTCTATTTGGATTTTTTTTCTTATTGAGTTATAAGATCTCTTCATAAGTTAAATGTAATATATAATACATTATATTGATGTGTTATATATTCATTAATTATATAATTGATAGAATTAATATTAATACCAATAATATATTGCTTATATACAATACATATATGTACTTATAGTATAATATATATTTCTCAGCACTATAGAATGCATAATCATCATTGGTCTTTTAACTTTATGGTATTTTCTATATACATGTACCTTTGCTCATTTGGAGGAGAATTTACATCATTAAAATATTGACTCTTCATTACCATGACATAATGTATCCATGCATCTATGTATACTTGTCTTTTCTAGCTTTACATAGGATTCTAGAACTTTTTGTTTGTATTCAAATAGATTCTGAAAACAAGTAATTTTTAAGTATTTGTTGCTACTTTCCCCCTATTTTATCTCCTGCTGATTGATGTTGTTATATTGCTGTGTCTTTGTTTTGACTTGCAGATTCCTTGAAGACCTGATAAACTCTCTGGAAACTTGTCTGAATAAACTACCCACATATAATTTTGCATACAATTTCAGAGACTCAGTTATCTCTTGATGTTCAGACAGACCTTTTAGTTGTATATTAACCCTTAGTTTAAATATTCTGTAATATATGAAAGCTACTAAAGTTTGCATTTTTAAAATTCAGTCATCTTTCTGAATTATCATACATGTACTTTTTCAATGGATTTTCTAGTACTTTCCAGGTAGACAATATGTCATTTGAAAATAACAATATCATCTTCTCCTTACAAATATTTTTACTTCTTATTTTATCTATTTTATCCAGTATTTTCAGAACAATATTAAATAACCTTAGGAAAACACTAATTAGCTTTTAACAAGTACTTCACCTTATGTATATATGTGCTGTTAGCTTTAGTCAATTTCTTTATCATACTATAGAAGTATCCTTCTATTCATATTTTACTGTAAGTTCTTATCAGGTATTGGTGTTGAATTTTTCTAATACTTTTATCAGTATTTTTAGAAAGCATCATACGATTTTTATTTGTTCAGATAAAATGTTGGATTATTATTAATAGTACCAGGCAGGAGAGTCTAGGCTCTTATATTTTCAGTAAGAAAACAACCACAAATCCTGTCAGAGTAACACAAGAAAAGCTTTTCTTGATCATATGAGAGGTTTACTTCGGGGTGCCAAGGGGACACCATGTAAAAGCTTAGGAATTCAGGTTGACAAAGACTTCCCCTTAACAGCTGCCACAATCATCAGAGAAGCAGGAAGAGAACCTGGAAAATCAGACTGGTTTTAAAGTTTCTGCCCCTAAGTAACACATGTCACTTCCACTCACATTTCATTGGGTCACTCGTTCTTGCTCAGGTTTAAAAAAAGCAGAGAAGGGCAATCGTAGGTATCAGAGGAGGGACCACAGAAAGAATTCAGTTATTGTCCCAACATTTTTGCCGTCATGAAATAAACATTATTTTATGTTTTAGTCAGGGTTTTTTAGAGAAGCAGAACCAATGTATACTATAATTATATATATATGACTTCTTGAATTTTATATATGCATACCTATATATACATATATATATATATATGACTTCTTGAAAGGAATAGGCTCTCATGATCATGGAGGCTGAGAAGTCTAGGTCCAGGAGAGCCAGTGGTGTAGTTCCAGTACAAATCTGAGTCCAAATGCAGGAGAAGTCCAATGTACCCGCTCAAAAACCCTCAGGCAGAGAGAAAGAATTCTTTCTTACTCAGCCTTTTATTCTATTCAGTGCTTCAGCTGATTGGGTGAGGTCCACCCACACTGGGAAGGACAATCTACGTTACTCAGTTCACAAATTCAAATGTTAATCTTATCCAGAAACATCCTCACAGACTCACCTAGAAATAATGTTTAACCAAATATCTGGGCACCCCACGGCTCAGTCAAGTTAATATATAAAATTAACCATCACACTTTATCAGGTGTATTATTGTAGTAATATAGTTCTATTATTTTATCATTATTTATTTATTATTTAAGTACTACCCCTTGTTTCTTTTTATTTGAATTTATCCACCATATACCTGCCCAATCCTTTTTAAATATTGTGTTTAATTATTTTAGTGCATTTGTTATATACATAGTAAACATTTGAATGTTATTTTGTGAACCAGTCCAGACTCTTTAGCTTTTGTTAGGGAAGTTTATAAATTCCAGAAAGGACAGAAAGGAAGAAGGGTAAGAGATTCCTCATTTGAGAATGGGCACCAGGGATTTTTTGACTCCTGGGCTTTTCAGAAGAACGAAGCAATAAATTCTATACTTTTGCTTAAATAACTCTTAACTGTGTTTCTGAACTTGAAGTCAATTAGTCCCACTTGCATTTCAGATAATTCTGATTAATGAGTTCTATCGCCTTATAATATACTTCTGGCTATTTATACTGCCTGACTGTTTTGTCTTTTCTTATCCTATCTTTTGCTATACCTCCAATGTTCCTATTGCTTTATCTTATCTTCAATGGTATAAAACTTTACCTATTTTCATTCTAGTAGCAAATGCCTATATATTTTTAAATGTGAGCCTCTATTTCTCCTCCAATGTAACAATCATTTTAAAATAAATTATTTATCCTGCCTCTTTGCATGAGGAGCTTGTATGCTGTATTTCCTCTCCTCCATAACTGACAATTCTCACATTATGGAGAATAATCTAGATTTTTACAACCCGATTATTAGTATTAACTTAATTGTTACATTACACATTTAAAACAGCTGTATTATATCCATTTTAACAATTGTTTGACAATCAATTATCAAGTTTTACTCTGCCTATGGCCACTTCTCTTACAACCAGTTTGCCCATATTTCAGATCTTTTTTTTTTTCATTTATCGGATGAAAAGGGTAATTTTCTAAATATGTTTTTTTTTAAGAAAGATATTCAGATTCTTTATTTTATGAATGCTTACAAGCATATGATTTTTTTTTTCCTTTTTGTATGTCATATTGTTTAGGATCAAGTTTGGCTACATCTAAGAGAAAATCCTAAATGAAAAATTGCTTAAAATACATTAACATTTATTTCTCTCTCACATAAATGAAACCTGGGCATACACAGTCCAGACCTGATCTGGTAGTTTCATGAATTTTGTTAGTGATCCAGGCTTTATACTTTGCCATCCCTGGAGTGCACAGCATTCTCATGGTCCAAGGTGGTTGCTCAAGTGCCAGTCATCACATGCACTTTCCAGGCAGAAGAATCGAGGAACAGAGAGATGAGAAAGTAAAGTTACTCCTTCCTTTTAAGGAGAATTCGTGGAAGTTTACACACTTCCAGTTATATCTCATTGAACCAATAGGAAGAAAATTTTCAAATCAACGCACATAATTGCAAGGAAAATTAAGAAATGTGCCTGACTAAAATTGAAGGAGAGAATGGAAATTTGAAAGTACATACAAGTTCTGACTACATAACTGAGCATTACTTTTTATGAATAAATAAAATTTGGGGGTCACAAACTTTCTAAATTCTCTGTCAATATTGCTTAATTATACCTGTCTTAAAAGAAAAGTAATTATCCAGATTTTTCACTTTTGTAAGTAATCTCTCCTTTTTCTCTTCTCAACATGCATTTTCTGAACTTGATATTTATCTCTGGAATTATAGAGAAAAATTCAAATGTGTACATATATACTGTTTTTCATTACTTTATTTTGAATTCAATAATCCTTTTTAATTTGAAGATTATAGTCTTTCTTCCTCTCAGACAGTTTCTTTCCATTACTTTGATTTTTGTTTCTCTTCCATTTATTCTGCTTTTACTCTGGCATTTGTACTATAAATACATTGGCTTTCTTAGAGCTCTAGCCTCAGTAACTTATCATCCCTCCCTTATATTTTTATTTACTTCTGGAGAATTTCTTTACCTTATTTTCTGAGTCACTAATTGACCTATGATACATTTCCTCATTTGTCTGAAGTTTACTGTTAAAAATTTAGTAATATTTTTCCTTAGGAATAACAGTTCCTAATCTTGTTTCTCAAATTTTGTTGTGAATAAAAGATAGAGGAACTTTTGTTTTCTCTTCTTCCCTGTTTCATGTAGTAAGACCATTTCACAGGAACGCATCTGTACTGATTCTTCAGCACTACCTTCTTTTGGACTACTGAGTCTTTTCACCCACCTGGTAATTTTTCTCTGTCTGCATATTCTTAAACAAGAGGTCTATATTTGCCTGCTAATGTGATTTGTGGTTTATTTTTCAGAGGTTGTGTTTAAATTTTCATCCCCTATGAAAGAGGAAGAGAATGTTTATATTTTCTGTGGTTTGATTCTGCTGGCCTGGGGATCCAGATGGCCACAAGACATAGGGAAGGATGTGTTTCATCTTTTCTAGCAGGTTCTGTCCAACCACTAAAGCAGGTGACTGATTTCTGGCCCATTCTAGCCTGTAAGGTGGCCAAGAATTAATTCTGAATTGCATTTTCAAATGGAAAGGTAAAAGTTACTGTAAAGCTAAGCCTTAAGGAAAATCTCTTACGATTGCAACTGGTGGGTGTTTTTCCCCAGGTTTGTTGTGTATCAGGAGAGGTTGAGGAAATCTGCTGTGGCTGGTCACTTAAGTACAAAGAACGTTAACATATAGTACTCACGTCCAAATTGTCTAGCTAGCTAACTCTCACCTCCAGTCCTCATTATTCCAAGCTTAGCTTTCTATTCTCCCAGTCTTGTAGGGAGAAAAGCTACCCACCTACCTAATAGGCAGGACAGGTCCTTTGCCTCCATCTGCTTCATATTTTCCAAAAATTTCTCAAAGATTCTTGATCTTTGATGGAAATCCTGTGTTTCCAATGTCACATAGATACATTTTTATCTTTAGACTCCTTGTGTAATTTCAATAATTTGGGAGGAGAGAGAAGAAGTAAATGCATGGGCACACATATCTATTTTGAAACTGAAATCTGAAAATCTGGTTTTTGAGCCAAACCACAACATAAAGGACAATTTTCCAAACTACAAATATGGTTTAAAATGTTTCCACTGCTTACAGTATGTGCTGTGTGGGGTAAAATATTTTAATTATTTTCAGAGAAATAAACTTGCTTTATTTTTTAATGTTGGTAAACCTATACATACAGGAATATTATAAAGCTGAAAATATGTTAACTATCAAAAAACCAGGCTTAGGGCTTCCCTGGTGGCGCAGTGGTTGAGAATCCCCCTGCCAATGCAAGGGACACGGGTTCGAGCCCTGGTCTGGGAAGATCCCACGTGCCGCGGAGCGGCTGGGCCCGTGAGCCACAATTGCTGAGCCTGCGCGTCTGGAGCCTGTGCTCCGCAACAAGAGAGGCCGCGATAGCGAGAGGCCCGCGCACCGCGATGAAGAGTGGCCCCCGCTTGCCACAACTGGAGAAAGCCCTCGCATAGAAACGAAGACCCAACACAGCCATAAATAAAAAAAATAATAAAAAAAAATAAATAAATAAAAAAATAAGAAAAAAAAATTCTCACTCCCTGCATTCATCTAAAAGATAAATTATTAAAAAAAAAAAAAAAAAAAACCAGGCTTAGCGCATTTTAAGGACTAAATTGATAAACAGGACACAAGTCTAATATTTCAGGTTGTACATAACAGAATTGTGTGGTTGGTATTTTTCCCATTGTGTATCTAAATAGTCAACTAAAAATGTCAATGGTCTGCCAAACTTTAAGACCTGTGAGGCAAATTTTGATTTTTAATTAAGTGTTGGTAATACCTACTTGACAGATTAAAACTACTTTTATCTCATTAACTTTATTAACCATATCATAATGTTTTTCCCTTTTTTCACACACACAAAAATATATTAATTCCATGCTCACAATCTTCTATCACAGGCCACTATATTAAGTCACATGTGCTTACAGAGGTAAGGT
This sequence comes from Eschrichtius robustus, assembly GCF_028021215.1. Classification (NCBI taxonomy): domain Eukaryota; kingdom Metazoa; phylum Chordata; class Mammalia; order Artiodactyla; family Eschrichtiidae; genus Eschrichtius; species Eschrichtius robustus. The sequence continues at coordinate 105,278,928 of NC_090827.1, read as the reverse complement.
CAGCCTGGCGGTCCCCATTGTAGTCAGTAAGAGCTGCTGAAATCTCCCAAATTTGGCCACCATAATCCTCTCTGCTCTCATTGGATGGATCCATCTGGTTCTACTGAGCAATAAAGGATAGGATTCTTTAATCAGGAACTTCAAAAAGATTAAAAATTATTTTTTTTAAAAGGATTCATTGTGAAGAACTGAACTCATACTTTAAAGGAACTACATAGATAAAGTTAGCTAAATTGTTAACCTAAAGTAAAATTAAACACAAAAGGATGTGATCTACAATCTTAATTACAATGCCTTTCTCCCAATATTGGTAATAGTAATAGTGGTGATGATGGTGATGATGATAGAAGTTATTATGGGCCCCCCTGTGTAGTAGACTTTTTTCCCATCCAGCATTCATCACCCTATGTCCATTAACAGCTCTGGATTTTTTTCTTTCAGCAACACTACCCTAATATTCTTGGGCACCCCTTTCTTGTTCTTACTCCACTTCCTAGTCCCTGATAGAACAAGTTGCATGGCCAAAGTCCAGGTCACAGAACCAATTGTTGGTCCTGTGATATTGTAGGGATGAGTATGGATTTACGTTGGTCAAATTATAGAGAATCTAGGGGGTTTGCAGGAGTGACCAGGAAAAGGGTGACTCTCTCTCCGATGAATCCAAGATGCCTGGAGCTGTGGAAATATCTGGACACCATGAGGAGGAAGCTTGCATGAGAATAGAACCAGAAGAAGAGAAGTAGAGCCAAGAGATAGAGAAAGAGAAAACAAGTTTGAGCAACACCAAACTTGAACTTAAACCTTGAACCAAGTCTTTCCTAAAGACATTCCTACTCCTGGGCCTCTCCGTTCGTTCTCCCTTACTCACTCCTCTGCAGCTCCTGATTTGCTTTAAAGAGGCCAAAGAAATTCTCACTCAGACCACTGCATTTTCTGGAATGACTCCCATCCTCACCCCCAAGCAGTTCTCATTACTCCCTCCTTCACTGTCGTCAGGTCTCTGCTCAAATATCAACTCTCCAGAGAAGCCCCACATGACACTCTTCCAAAGAAGCACTTTCTGTCACCTCTATAACCCCACCCTGCTTTCACCTGCCTAAGTTTCCTCCCATCTGCCATTATATAATACAGCAGGTTTTTATGTGTAGCTTCTCTGTCTCTTCCACAGGGGTACGAGCTTCCATGGGCAATAGGTGTTCCTGCTTTCTCATTGCCACATCCAGCATCAAGAAGCATGCTTACTGCACAGCAAACACAGCAACTATTTGTTGAATGAAGGAATAAATGAATCAATAAACCCCTTTGCTGTGGTTATTTTGGCTTAATCCAGGAGTAAATATTCTGTCACAGCCCAAAGTTTGCAAATGTCAGAATATCATTGTGCTAGTTTTCATGAGACAGAAATTAAGGCTTACATGGTTAAGCAGAAAGTAAATGGAGGAAGAGATTTAAAAGTGAGGTTCTGCCTGACTCCAGAGCTTTTAACAGCTAATTTCCACTGCTTTCCAAATTGCTGAGTTTAACCAGGAAGGTTTAAAAGATATTTCTCTCCTGAGTATGTCCATGTTTTCTTCTTCTAATGGATAATAAAATAATTTAATAGAAATCTCTTATAATGTTGTATTCAGTGATGAAAACCAATGGCTGATAAACTCTTGCCAAGCACAGATGCTGTTAGAGGTATACTTTCGTAAGTAGAAAGAATTGTTGGACTGCTATACTTTTAAAGTTGATAGTAAGCTATATACAGTGAGTATATGCTTAGTGCAAACATGCATCCAGATTTTGCGTGACAATCCTGATGAATTCTTGTTATCGTCCTGGCATAACAATGACTAGCACGCCTTTTCATCTCAAAACATCATCCTGGTGTATGTGCATATATATATATAAATAATATGTATATATCAGGATGCCATATATATATATATATATGTATGGTTTTCTAAACTTCTGGGTTTATCATTCTGCCTCATTCATACAAGAGAAACATACTACATTTCTGAAACACCCTAGCAATTACTATGGACAGAGCATTCATAGTTGAATATGCAAGTGTGTAAACAAACAATAACAGTGCACATGAAAGGAGGGAAGAGGAAGCTAGATCTCAAACTTTTTCCCTTATTTCCATTTCTACAGCTGGCATGCTTTTCTAAACCACTGTCATCTTTCATTGGGACCATTGCCATAAATTCCTAAGTAGGTCCCCCACTTCCTCTCTTCTCCCCCTTCTATCTGTTAACACACTGCAGCCAAGATGAACATTTCAGACACAAACTGGATCTTATCCTCCCACTGTGAGGATTAAATAAATGTTTAAACCCAGGTGTTCTAGAAAGCAGAGCCTAAGGCAAAAGCTTACATGTTAAGACTATATTGAGGAATTCAGTGCCACGAGAGCCAGAATGAGGGAAAAGGGGAGTGAAGCAGGAAAGGAGAGAGAGAAAATGAGATGGTATGCAACTGACCCCTGCCCAGTCCCGGGTACCATGTTGACTGATTGTTCAATACTATGGGACCATCCCCCAATGGGCCTTGTGAACTATTATGTCTCAAGACAGTCTGTGGAAGGTAGGGGTGACTGGGGAGGTGAAAAGACTTTTCCTTCTATCTCCCATTGGTCAAAGATTTGTTCCTCAGCACTTTATCTCCCCCATATTTCCAGTTGAGCAAGTATGGAATCCTGAAATGATTATATCTCAGCAGCCACAGAGAGAAAAACCCTGAGGCTGGAGGGGGGAGATGTAACAGGGAGGCTTAAGACAAGGGGTAGCTCAGTGTGTTCCAGAGAAATTGGTTTTGCAGGTACCAGGAATGGAGCAGAAAGTGTGGCCAAGAGCCTTGGACACAATGAGATTGAGAGGATCTGAAGTGGTATAAAAGAGGTGTCTGATAGAGTATGTTAATATTGAGTGCCTTCTTAGAAACATATTTGTCATATTAGAAGCACCAGCAAATGTTATTCATCTATTATTTACAATTATTACAGATGAAACATTTGAAACAGGGGTTTGATGGTTATAAATACATTATAAATAGCACAGTAGATATATGGAGATTTCTTGTATTCATTAATTATGTAGTCATTAATTATAATTAAGAATGTTCACTAATTCATTGGTTTCGATTGACCGTCCACCTTGTGCAAGACAGTGCCTGGGACTAGTGATCACGGTAGTGAACAATTAGATATAGCTTCTGTCCTCATGAGAAGAAAGAGACAAACACTTGATTCTGAATTAAATCATGATTTTGATGGAGAAATAAAGGACTGCCTGGGAGCATAAAGGAAGGATATGACCTGGTCTTGGTAGGAGATTATCAAGAAGGTCAGAGAAGTAACACTTTAGTCAAGGGGAAGAAGAGAGAGAGAGAGTTTTGTGGGCAGAGGTGACAGCATAGGTGTGGTAGTTAATTGTATGTGTTAGCTTGGCTAGGTCATGATACTTGGTTTTGGGTCAAACACCAGTCAAGATGTTGTTGTGAAGGTATTTTTTAGGTGACACTAACATTTAAAACAGTGGACTTTGAATAAAATAGATTATCTTTCATAATGTAAATGGGCCTCATTTAATGCTTTAAAGGCTTGAGAGAAAAGACTAAGGTCTCCTTGGGGAAGGATTTCAACATCCAAAAGGCCTTTGGACTGGAGGCTATAATATCAACTCTTGCCTAGGTCTGGAGCCTGCTGTCATGCCAGCAGATTATAGACTTACTATATATATATATATATATATATATATAGATAGATATCTGTATCTCTCCTATTGGTCTGTCCTCTGGGGAGAACTCTGGCTAATACAACTGGGCAAAGGCCCCAAGACCACCAGAGAGCACAGCTTGTTCTAGGCTCTGAGAAAACGGTACTGTGGTAGAGTGAAGTGTGAGCGTTTGAGCCTGGAGAGGACAGCAGGAGCCAGATATTCAGGACCTTAAGGCAGTGGCATGGATGTTCATTTTATGTTGAGTGCAATGGAAATCCATTGAATCATGTTAAGTAGGCTGGGTTGTAAACATTTAGCTTTGAAATCAGAAAGCCTATGTAATAATGTGGGTGAAAGATCTTGTGATCCTGAACTAGGGTAGGGCTGAAAGAGAGAGAGAGAGAGAGAGAGAGAGATCAGTGGATGTGACCTTAGCTGTTCTTATTGTGTTTGCCCTGTAGGTGCAACTGTCTTGGATCACTGCAAAATACCCACAGTAGTTGCTAGTGAATTTCTTAATTCTGGGGTCAAGATTTCCTCTTCTTGACCTGCATCTATAGCCATGGAAAAAGTTTTGTACATGATACCAGCTTCTTCTAGGCCAGAGAGATAAGTTTATTTTAAATTCATATTCCCAATTTTTTGTTTGTTTGTTTTAGACATTGAAAACTTTAATATTTTAACTCAAAAATGTTCAGACATCTTACAAATACCCAGGAACTCTTACCCTGGATGAGACCTGAAATCACTATAAAAGTGATGTTAATATACTCCTTTCTTTCTCTTTTCGCATTGACTTGATCTGCTAAAATATGGATTGCAAGTTTCACTAAAAAGCTTGTGATTTATGCTTAAATAGATATAAGTACCAGTGAAATTAGAGAACAGCCAACTTTAAATTTTCTAGTTATGTGAATCTAATGCTAAGAAATTCACCAATGTTTAAATGGAGTCTTCAAATCTGCCCTGCAGCCCATTACTTTCCTCTGGTACTCGTTTTCTCCAATCACTCACAATATTTCACATCTTTTTCTTTCCCTTAGAATCTCCCACCTCGTCTTCTCAGTACCTCTCCTCACCACCCAACTCCCAGCTGAAAACTTCCTCTCATACCTTTTGTGAAAACAGAAGCAATCGGAAGGAAAGTCCTCCCAAGGATCATCTAAACCCTCCTTGACTTTCTCCACTCCCACTTTTCCTTCTTCCTCTGATTTCAATGAAGAAAACGTCCCTCCATCTTTCAAAAATTAATCTATCAAATGTTCAGGTTCCCATCAAGTTTTCTGTTGTCTCCTCCAAGGTTTCAATCTCTTTGGTTATCCCCTTACTTCTTTTTTCTTTTCTTTTTTTATAAATATATTTTTAAAATGTATTTATTTATTTTTGACTGCATAGGGTCTTCATTGTTACGCGTGGGCTTTCTCTAGATGTGGCGAGCAGGGTTACTCTTCCTTGTGGTGCGCGGGCTTCTCATTGCAGTTGCTTCTCTTGTTGCTGAGCACGGGCTCTAGGCGCACGGGCTTCAGTAGTTGTGCATTTCTAAGAATCTGTCCATTTCTTCCAGGTTGTCCATTTTATTGGCATAGAGTTGCTTGTAGTAATCTCTCATGATCATATGTATTTCTTCAGTGTCAGTGGTTACTTCTCCTTTTTCATTTCTAATTCTATTGATTTGAGTCTTCTCCCTTTTTCTCTTGATGAGTCTGGCTAATGGTTTATCAATTTTGTTTATCTTCTCAAAGAACCAGCTTTTAGTTTTATTGATCTTTGCTATTGTCTCCTTCATTTCTTTTTCATTTATTTCTGATCTGATCTTTATGATTTCTTTCCTTCTGCTAGCTTTGGGGGTTTTTTGTTCTTCTTTCTCTAATTGCTTTAGGTGCAAGGTTAGGTTGTTTATTCGAGATGTTTCCTGTTTCTTAATGTAGGCTTGTATTGCTATAAACTTCCCTCTTAGAACTGCTTTTGCTGCATCCCATAGGTTTTCAGTTGTCATGTCTCCACTGTCATTTGTTTCTAGGTATTTTTTGATTTCCCCTTTGATTTTTCAGTGATCACTTCGTTATTAAGTAGTGTATTGTGTAGCCTCCATGTGTTTGTATTTTTTACAGATCTTTTCCTGTAATTGATATCTAGTCTCATAGCGTTGTGGTCTGAAAAGATACTTGATATGATTTCAATTTTCTTAAATTTACCAAGGCTTGATTTGTGACCCAAGATATGATCTATCCTGGAGAATGTTCCATGAGCACTTGAGAAAAATGTGTATTCTGTTGTTTTTGGGTGGAATGTCCTATAAATATCAATTAAGTCCATCTTGTTTAATGTATCATTTAAAGCTTGTGTTTCCTTATTTATTTTCATTTTGGAGGATCTGTCCATTGGTGAAAGTGGGGTGTTAAAGTCCCCTACTATGATTGTGTTGCTGTCGATTTCCCCTTTTATGGCTGTTAGTATTTGCCTTATGTATTGAGGTGCTCCTATGTTGGGTGCATAAATATTTACAATTGTTATACCTTCTTCTTGGATTGATCCCTTGATCATTATATAGTGTCCTTCTTTGTCTCTTGTAATAGTCTTTATTTTAAAGTCTATTTTGTCTGATATGAGAATTGTTACTCCAGCTTTCTTTTGATTTCCATTTGCATGGAATATCTTTTTCCATCCCCTCACTTTCAGTCTGTATGTGTCCCTAGGTGTGAAGTGGGTCTCTTGTAGACAGCATATATACTGATCTTGTTTTTGTATCCATTCAGCCAGTGTATGTCTTTTAGTGGGAGCATTTAATCCATTTACATTTAATGTAGCTATCCATATGTATGTTCCTATTACCATTTTCTTAATTTTTTGGGTTTGTTATTGTAGGTCTTTTCTTTCTCTTGCGTTTCCTGCCTAGAGAAGTTCCTTTAGCATTTGTTGTAAAGCTGGTTTGGTGGTGCTGAATTCTCTTAGCTTTTGCTTGTCTGTAAAGATTTTAATTTCTCCATTGAATTTGAATGATGTCTTTGCTGGGTAGAGTAATCTTGGTTGCCGGTTTTCCCCTTTCATCACTTTAAATATGTCCTGCCACTCCCCTCTGGCTTGCAGAGTTTCTGCTGAAATGATTCTATGATTCTAGGCAGCCTCTCTGCTAATGGATGGGGCTGTGTTCCTGTCTTGCTAGTTGTTTGGCATAGGGTGTCCAGCACTGTAGCTTGCTGGTCGTTGAGTGAAGCTGGGTCTTGATGTTGAGATGGAGATCTCTGAGAGATTTTCGCCATTTGATATTACTTGGAGCTGGGAGGTCTCTTGTGGACCAGTGTCCTGAAGTTGGCTCTCCCATCTCAGAGGCACAGCCCTGATGCCTGGCTGGAGCACCAAGAGCCTTTCATCCACACGGCTCAGAATAAAAGGGAGAAAAAATAGAAAGAAAGAAAGAAAGTGGATAAAATAAAATAAAATAAAGCTATTATAATAGAAAATAAGAAAAAAATTATTAAGAAAATTTTTTTTAATTTTTTAAAATAAATTTATTAATTTTTTATAATAAAAAATAAGAAAAAATTATTAAGAAAAAATTTTTTTTAAGGTTTTAAAATAAAAAATATGAAAAAACTTATTAAGAAAAAAATTTTTTTAATTTTTAAAAATAGAAATTAAGGAAAAAATTATTAAGAAAACATTTATTAAGAAAAAAAAAATTTTTAAGTAAAAAAAAAAAAAAAAGGACGGACCGAACCCTAGGACAAATGGTGAAAGCAAAGCTATACAGACAAAATCTCACCCAGAAGCATACACATATACACTCACAAAAAAAGGAAAAGGGGAAAAATTAATATATCCTGCTCCCAAAGTCCACCTCCTGAATTTGGGATGATTCGTTGTCTATTCAGGTATTCAACAGATGCAGGTACATCAAGTTGTTTGTGGAGCTTTAATCCGCTGCTTCTGAGGGTGGTGGGAGAAATTTCCCTTTCTCTTCTTTGTTCGTACAGCTCCTGGGGTTCAGCTTTGGATTTGGACCCGCCTCTGCGTGTAGGTCGCCTGAGGGCATCTGTTCTTCGCTCAGACAGGACAGGGTTAAAGGAGCAGCTGCTTCGGGGGCTCCGGCTCACTCAGGCCGGGGGGGAGGGAGGGTACGGAGGAGGCGGGGCGAGCCTGCGGTGGCAGAGGCCGGCGTGACGTTGCACCGGCGTGACGTTGCAGCAGCCTGAGACGCGCAGTGCGTTCTCCCAGGGAAGTTGTCCCTGGATCACGGGAGCCTGGCCAAGGCGGGCTGCACAGGGTCCTGGCACGGGAGGTGTGGAGAGTGACCTGTGCTCTCACACAGGCTTTTTGGTGGCGGCAGCAGCAGCAGCCTTAGCGTCTCATGCCCGTCTCTGGGGTCCGTGCTGATAGCCGCGGCTTGCGCCCGTCTCTGGAGTTCGTTTAGGCGGCACTCTGAATCCCCTCTCCTTGCGCACCGGGAAACAAAGAGGCAAGAAAAAGTCTCTTGCCTCTTCGGCAGCTGCAGACTTTTTCCCGGACTCCCTCCCGGCTAGCTGTGGTGTGCTAACCCCTTCAGGCTGTGTTCACGCCGCCAACCCCAGTCCTCTCCCTGCGATCCGACCGAAGCCGGAGCCTCAGCTCCCAGCCCCCGCCCGCCCCGGCGGGTGAGCAGACAAGCCTCTCAGGTTGGTGAGTGCTACTCGGCGCCGAGCCTCTGTGTGGGAATCTCTCCGCTTTGCCCTCCGCACCCCTGTGGCTGCGCTCTCCTCCGTGGCTCCAAAGCTTCCCCCCTCCGCCACCCGCAGTCTCCGCCCACGAAGGGGCTTCCTAGTGTGTGGAAAGCTTTCCTCCTTCACAGCTCCCTCCCACTGGTGCAGGTCCCGTCCCTATTCCTTTGTCTCTGTTGTTTCTTTTTTCTTTTGCCCTACCCAGGTACGTGGGGAGTTTCTTGCCTTTTGGGAGGTCTGACGTCTTCTGCCAGCGTTCAGTGGGTGTTCTGTAGGAGCAGTTCCACATGTAGATGTGTTTCTAATGTATCTGTGGGAAGGAAGGTGATCTCCACGTCTTACACTTCCGCCATCTTGCCCAGCACCCCCAACCCTTAGTTCTTGACAGTGACCCCAGTGTCTCCGCCAGCAGCCAAAAGACAGCTCCTTCCTGGGAGGGGCACAGGCAGCCCTACACGATTGAGAGGTTCGGAGAAAAATTGAGAGAATGAGCTGATTCAGCTATAGATACATTTTCTTTACAGATTATTTTCCATTATAGGTTATTACAAGATGTTGAATATTATTCCCTGTGTTATACAGTACATCCTTATTGCTTCTCTATTTTATGTAGAGTGGTTTGTATCTGTTAATCCCAAACTCCTAATTTATTCCTATCCCTCCCTTTCCCCTTCAGTAACCATAAATTTGTTTCTATGTCTGTCAGTCTGTTTCTGTTTTGTATATAGACTCATTTGTATTCTTTTTTAGATTCCACATGCAGCAACTAACACATTTACAATGTAGTAAATCAACTATATTGGATTCAGAATGAGCTGAATCTGGCAGTCAAATCCACCAGTGAGCACTGCCTTGAAGGGTTGGGGCAGCCCTAGAAATGCAAGGATTTACCTTCCCAGAACACACCCCGAGGTGATGTGGCTTTGGAGGAGTCTGGCAGCCAAGAACGGCAAGTTTAGCCAGCATTCCTGATAACTATGGGATTAGGGTGCCTGCCAACTTTTCATCAACTTCTGTCTCCATAATAAAGACCGAAACTGCTTCACTGGATATTAGAGAAAAGTCCAAATTGGTTAATTTGGTATAGGTTGAAGAAACAGATTAAAAAATAGTGAACATCACCCCATATCTTCGCTGAATTTTTAAGTTCTTACTTAAAATGATTTAAGTAATATTTTGCTTTTCAATGACAGTTTAATGTTAATTTTTGTGATCACAAATGCATTTTGGAAATCCCCTTGATCACAGCTATGACTAATTTATTTTTAGTTGCATACTGACATTGCTTAACTTCCTCTAAATTTTGGCAGTTTTCTACCATTCAATGCAGCAATCTTTTCATGAGAAAAAGAAATATTTACTCCAAAGTGAAAACAGGTTCCTCTATGGGTGTTCTAATATATTTGTCACTTTCCAGTTCCAGAATATTTTGGCATTGAGAGTGTCTATTTGACCATTATAGAAGTTTTTGAAAGAGTTATTGTGTTTTAATGTTATTTTTCAATATCTTCAATATAAATTTGGTTTAGAATTTTGCTTTCTGCAAATACTAATACAAGGAGACAGCATCAAGTTCAACTGGAACTACATATTTAGATTGTGAATGTATTTATGCAGGTTACTACCTTATAAATGGAAATATAATGAAGCTAGGATCTGAAGCAACAAATGAGACTCTGAATGAGTATGTAGGTTAGATATTAATATTTCCATTTTTAAAATAAGGAGATTCAGACTCAGAGAGGTTAAGTGATATGTCCAAGGTCACACAGTTAACCTGCTGTCTGGGCCCAACAGTCATGCTTGTTCTACTACCCCACATTGACTTGTTATTTTTTGGCATTTCTGAAAGAATTCCATCCACTGAGAGGAGGATGAGGGAAAACAATTGGAAATGGAACATTATGAAAGATTTCTGTGGCTTGGAGACAATGAACAAACCATGCATTAGTCACTCATTTTCCTACCCCCTCCCACCCATCTTGGAAAATTTGGTCAGAGAAAAAATTTATTTTTTGTTTGTTCCAGTAATTCTGCAGATTGTCCTAGGAAAAAAGGACAAATAGAAAAGAAATAGAACATTTGATTCCTGATCTAAGGCAATATACAATATAGATAGGAAGAAACTACACACATAAAATAAGGAAAGACTGATCTTTATAAAGCCATGGATTAGTAAGTGCAAATTAACATGCAAATAGACACTACAGTGCTGGGCATAGAGATGGAAGTGGAAGCAAACTTTTCTCATAATCAGACAGACTGCTTATGAAAGGCTACTTGAAGGAGGTTACTTTTAACAAATTTCAAAAAGACAGAGGACTTCCCTGGTGGTGCAGTGGTTAAGAATCCGCTTGCCAATACAGGGGACATGGGTTCGAGCCCTGGTCCGGGAAGATCCCACAGGCTGAGGAGCAATTAAGCCTGTGCGCCACAACTACTGAGCCCACATGCCCCAACTACTGAAGCCCGCGCCTAGAGCCCGTGCTCTGCGACGAAGAGTAGCCACAACGAGAGAAAACCCGCACACAGCAGCAAAGACCAAATGCAGCCAAAAGTAAATAAATTTATTTTTTTTAAAAAGACAGAAAATAAGAATGTGTGGGGAGAAAAGGAGATGGGGTAGGTTAAACGTTCAAGGATAGTGATGTGCTTAGCTTGTGGGGGACAGCTTAGATAGGGAAAGAGTGGAAACATTTGGAACTGGTTAAAATCATTGAATTCTAGACTTCAAAGTCTAAATTTGATCATGAAGTCGTCAAAAATAGTTAATGAATGAAAAGACTCCTTAGGAGTTTGGCCTTTTGGGTGCCTGAAATACAAAATTTCCCAAACACTTGACCTTCTATCCTTTAAGTCACAAGTTTCACAAACCTGGGACCTGAGTCATCCTTAACTGTCCTCTCTTCCTCACCCTCCCTCTCCCAATACAATTTATTCCAAGTTCTGGCAATTTTACTTCTTAGACATCTCTTGAATCCATTTGCTTCTCTCCGTCTCTATCACCACCATCCTAACACAAGCTCCCATTGTCTTTCTTCTGAATTATTTTATTAAAATAGCCTAATGTGTCTACTGTCAGCCAGTCAGGTCCCTCTGCAGTCCAGTATCTCATCACATTAAAACTGATAATGTAACCAGCTGCTCACAACTTCCACAAATTGCCCTGTGAAGCCCTTTATCAACTGTCCTCCATCTATCTCTCCAGCCTCAACTTGCTCTCTTTGTACCAGACTCACTGACCTTCCATCTCTATTTGTACTCATTTTGATTCCTCTCAAACACATGACCTGTGTTTTCAATGTTCTCTCCTTTTTGACCGAGTTCATATGAACTCATTCTTTGGCTTTGTTCTTAAATAGCACATCCCATGGTATCCTCCCCTGACTTACCTGACTAGGTCAAATTCCTGTTTTAAGCTCTCATGGCACCAGTTACCACTCCTTTGAAGCACTTAACACCATTGCTATAAATTATCCCCTTTAATTATCAAAACTCCGTGAAAGTGGTTTAATTATTTTTACATTCTATTGATGAGGACACTGAAGAAAGAGGTTAAATAGATTCTTCAAGCTTACAAGAATAAAAAGTGATAGAAAAAGGAGACAGACCTAAGCAATGTGACTTCCAAGCCTGTGTTCTGGCTGTAATAGCTTCCTTTATATACTTGTCAAATGGATGGATGGACAGATACCTGAATAGGCAAATGAGATGATGTAAGCAGTTGTTTTTTGAGTACTTGAAAGAAGAAAGAGGAGGAAAAACCGCTACCCATAGAGTTGCAGTGGCAATCAGGTGTTTTGCTCATGGGTGAGATTGGTAATAGAAAAAGATCTGAGGAGTGCATCTTCAAGACAGTGAGAAAACGAGACAAGTGATGGCTGATGTGTCAATGTCAGAACTGAAAGAGAAGTTGACAGCCATTCTAAGAGCATGACCTATGGAATTGGGAGAGTAAGGCTTGAGAGCCTTTTGTAAATGCTGTGGGACCCCTCAATTTCAAATATTTTGTCCATTATATTCTCCAGGTGAGTTCCACAAAGTTTTCTCACATCATCCCCTTCCATGAATAGAAATACCTATCCTAATTTGTAAATCCCTCTGAAACATACTATTTTTTATACCTTATTATTGGGCTGATGCATACAGTATGGCTGTCTTGAGTAGACCTCATTTGTGCTATATTATGACAGCTAGCTTTTTATTGATCATTGAAATTTCAGCAATTTCATTTTATTACTGATTTCTACTTGAAACAAAACTTGGGGCACTAGTTATGCAGAATACAGATTTAGAAGTCAATTGCTGTAATGTTAAACTTGCCCCCGCCCACCAATTATTAGCAGTCTTATGATGCTTTTGACGGTAACAACTATTTTCCTGGGAATTTCTTTTAGTCAACACATTTTCAAAGCATTATTTGTTTTTTGGGAGATTTCACTAAGACAAACCATCAGCATGTTTAAGTACTAATATAAATTATATAGAATATTAAAAATAGAGCCTTTCTAAGAAACAGTCTTGACAAAGCTAAACTTTTCAGCACCACTTAAAAAGATTCTATAATGTATGTTCTTAGAGCTTTATTTATAAGTACACACATATTTTCTAAGAAACAAGAATAACCACTTAGAGACACATGAAATGATTTTACTTGAGCACTGGGTACAGTTTCAGAAATCCCTCTCTCTGCATCATGCATAATCAGGCAATATGGGTTGGTTTTTGTTTTTTTTTTCTGTTTTTCCTTTATGCATAGCTATGACTTTGATGATTTCTCCAATAACCTTAGTATTTTAGGCTTTACTCTGTGGAAATTCTTGGAGGGGAAAATGGTATTGAAAAAAATCTTACAGCAGATTTGTTTGTTGGTTTTTTGTTTTTCTTGTTTGGTGTTGGTAGGGAGAGATAGAAAAGAAGAGAATGAGTCTGTACTATTGCAAATATAAATGAACGGTGAAGAGTGTGAACTCTGAAGCCATATTGCCACTTTTCAGCTGTGTAACCTTGAAAAAGTTACTTGATTCCACTGTGTTTCCTTTTCGCCATATGTAGAGTGGGATGAGAGTAATAGCAAGTGCATGGAGTTTTCACAAGGGTTGAATGGATTATAAAGTAGTTGGAAGAGTTCCTGGCATATAACAAGGACACAATCAATGTTAGTTCTTATCATTATTAAATGTTAATTTCAACAAATCATTCACTTGTTCAAAGTCTTTCATGGTGTCCCATAATCTTCAAATCAAACTAAACTTCTTTTCTGTCTTTCAAAGGAGTCCATAATCAATTCTTACCCTCCCAGTCTAATCCCTTATTCTCTACGAATATGTCAACTGCCCTAATAACATTGTCTCTTCACTGACTTAAAACCCCTTATACTCATTACTTTTAGTGAATCTCTTTTAAAAATTCCTTCATGCATTAATTAATATCCTCCCATTGAGTTAATTAATTTTTTCTTATGAATGAACACAGGATTGTGCCCATTCCTTTTTTATTATATTAATGATATGGTGCACATACTTATATTAGCATTTAAATCCCACTTGGTGGTTTTATAATTTGAAAAATAGTAATAATAATTTGGAGCATATCTGGAATTTTAAACTGTGGAGAATTATTGTGAATAATTTGATGAGGAAGATGAGTAGCAATTTATCTCCCAGATATTAAAACGCCCTCTAAAGTTATAGTGGTCCAAAAAGTATAGTACTGCACAAGAACTGAATCTGGATCACTGAAAGAAAACAGACATAGAGATGTTCATCAAAATCCACACCAAAGGCAAACTTCAAAGCAGGAAAGACACTGGATACAAGAATGACACATAAAAGGTAAATATTCTTAATACACAAAAAGCCCTAAAATGACAATAAGAAAAATCAAACACTGACTAGAAATTCTAAAACATAACATTTGAATACATCAACTTGACATATTTTTTCTAGCAAAGCTGTTTGCATATACTGATGGTAGAAATAAATTTAAATTGGCAAAAGGGAAAAACAAACTATGAAAAGAAATGTAACACTATTTGTAAAGGATGTCAAAGGATTCATAACTTTTGATGTACTAATCCCATTTCTAGGAACCTAACCTAATTAAAAACTAAAGAGATGCCAATTAAGTATATCTAAGTATGTATAACATATCATTATTAAAATAGTAAAAAAAAAAAGTCACAGCACTTGGTCCATCAATAGAGGGAGATTAATTAGTCTAGTGATTTGATTTTTAGGTAGTAGCTAATGACAGGAGAAAATGCAAAATATCATTGCACAATAAAAGCCAGGTAACTTATAAAATATGAAAGCTCAAATGCCAGCTTCAAACCCTATGTTGCCCTCTCAAGAGACCAAACAAAAGGATCAAAGAATGTAAAGGTGTAGGACATTCTAATCAGCAGTGAAATGAAGGAACAGCATCAGACACAAATGTCAAGGAATTTTGACTAGTATATTACAGATGGAGACAGATTGAAAGACAGACTCATACTATTCTGTCCAAGAATATGATGCAGAATGGCAGGAAGTATTAAAAACTTCTGGCATAACATCAGAGTCATCCTTATTTCAGAGACAAGGTTTATAGTCAAGAGTTTCCTGCATGGGTAATGAGGACCTCTACTTGGGGTTCTTTTATTTGGATGAAACATAATCAGATGCAGCATCGTATGGCCCTTGTGAGATATTTGGGGAAAGAATGCCTGGGGGGGGTGGTGCATTTCTTGTCTCTTTACTCCTCTCCTAATAGAAGACTCGCCTGGATGTAGTATGTGAAAATGGACAAGTTATTCATTCCCTGTAAGTCTCCATTTACTCATCTGTAAAGTGGGAAGAATAATAGTGCCTACCTCACTGAGTTGTGAAAACAAAATAAGGTAATGTTAAGTAAACTCAAACACAGGAATATCTCACTAGGTCTTGAAGATTATTACAAACATATAACTAAAAATCTGGAAGGGTGAATTTTGAAGGTGTGGTGGTCCATTAGAGAGAGAGCGTCTTAGGTAGGGCACTCCAGGAAACAGATTCTGATATGGAAATTTGCCTACATTAGGGAGTATCCTGTATGGAAATGAGACCAGTAGGACTGGGTAGAAGAAGCAGTGGAAATTCAATGCAGCTGTGACAAAGGTTCCAGCCTATGCCATGCGAAGATTTGATACTGGGATGATCCTTCAGAAATCACAGACCAGACACTGGTTAGTGGCTGTCCTTGGAGAGGAGCCTACCTATGGGGGAAGTAGCTACTTTGGGGCAGGGCAATTCCTAGGGGAGGCCTCTGCAGTGAGCCGGCAACAAGCAATGCATCCACCAGCTGGGGCACAAGTACCTTCAATCCTAACAGGAGTCCTGGCTGGCCCCCAAAGCAGCCATTACAGAGGATGCTTGGTACCTTTAGCCACTACAGACCAAGAATCCAAGGAAGATACTCATGACCGTGCCAAAAAGGAGATCTACAGGCTGGAGGGATGCTTTTTTCTAGCCTGATTTTTCATCCCCAACACAAGATAGTCTTTTAAATATATTTCAAAGAGGCTTACTCAAACCCAAAATGCAAAAACTACAGAAAGGAGTAGAGGCCTAGTTTCCTGCTTTCCTATAACAGAAATACAGAAAACTGAAAATCGGATGCCCAGAGCTGGACCCTAGTACAAAAGTGACAACAGCTTCATAGGAAGAAAAGGAACACACATACTTGACCCACACACACATACAAACACACACAGAGGCAAGTCCAAACTTTGGAACTGACTTCTGGCCTCCAGACTCTGTTTTTACAGGTGCATTTTCACAACACCTGGGTAAAGAAAACAATGGGATATAGGGTTAAAACAGAGAAAAGAGGGTTTGTTCTTTGTTTGTTGTTCAAAAGCTAATGTCTTTAGGAAACCAGAGAGGACTCTCTGAAGAGAGATTTCTTCCTTCTCCCTAAAATAAGAAAGATTCCCTTGGGCTGGGCAGGGGCCTGGGCAGGGGGAGAGGTGCTGTAATGTTCACAGTGTGATGAGAATTCTGCCACTGGCGGGTTCTGGGAAGAGGGGTTTGCCCACCCTGCAGTCAGAGAAGAACTTCACGTAAGGTTGGGAACTCAAAGAAAAAGAGACCTTGCTGTGCTCCCTAGCTAGAGCCTGGAGAGGCTGAAAACCCCCAGAGCTGGGTAGGTGTCCACACAGCTAGGTTTTAAACCCTCACGTTAATGAGTCCCCTGGTACAAAGTAGCCAGAAGGAACGGAATGAACTCCTGCCTCCAGATATGACCAAAGGAAACTTGCAAATCAGTAAAAAGTCGACCGCTCCAATAGGAAAACAAACAAACAAACAAAGACTCCAAGTATTCTTTATTACTGCTTTATTTGCTCAAAATAATGTGAGATTCATTCATACTGATACTATAATTTATCCATTTCTTGTTAAGGGACACATGGGTGCATCCAGCTTTTTTGGTATTACAAACAGTGTGGTTGAGGACTTTCTTATGCATGTCTCCTGGTGCATATGTGCAAGAAACTCTGAAGGGTATATATTCAGGAGTCCAATCACAGGGTTGAAAGGTTTGCATATCCTCAACTTGACCACATAATGCCAACTTGTTTCCAAAATGCTTGTAGCAATACATATTTCCACCTACAGGGTGTGTGGAAAGGTTTACTTTCCACTGAACACTTGGTATTGTCAGACTTTTAAAAATACGCCAATCTGTTGGGACTAAAAATGCATCTCACTGATGATTTCATTTGCATTTCATAGTTTTAATGATGCTGAGTCTTTCTTATGTTTATTGAAATTCTTGTTTTCTGTGAAATGACTGTTTGTACCTTTGTTTCAAGAGTGAGTTTTTAACTTCCAAATGTATAGGAAATTTATACCTTCTTTTAGTTTATATACATATAGTTTATATATAGTTTATATGTATATTATCTATCTATCTATCTATCTACTTATTATGAACAGAGAATGTGTTCTAAATGATACCGGTTCTCTGAAATTTGTTAAGTCTTGCTCTATGGCCTATGGCTTTATGACATTGATTAAATTCATAAAAGTTCATGTGAACTTGAAAAGAGTAAATATTTTCTATTGTTCTGTATTGGATCAAACTTATTTATTGTATCCTCCGTACATCTAAGCTTATCTATTGCTTGTTTTATCTACTTGATCTATCCAATACTAATAATAGTATATTTAAATATCCAATTTTGTTGTTGTACCATCTGTTTCTTCTTGTAATTGTGGAAAATTTTGCTCTAATGAATTTTGAACTTATGATGTCCAGTGTATATAAGTTTAGAATTATTGTATTTTTCTGGTGATTTGATCCTTTAATCATTATCTAGCCACACAAGCTTTATCTGATTAAAATTTGTTTAATATATCATTTTGTACCCTTTCTCTTACAGCTATTCTTATACCTATGATTAAAGATGCACACATTGTTAAACAGTATCATGCTGCATGAGAAACGAAGAAGGTCAACAAAGCTAAATGGTAATTCTGTTGAAAGTTTGATAAAATTTTTCCACCTCTGGCAAGAGTGGTATTTATCTGTTACATTTTTTGTAATTACTGATATAAATGGATTTATTTTTATCATCTTAGTTTCTGTTCTGTTCCTTGTTTGCTGTGCTCCTTTTTGTTCTTCTCCTTTCTTTTCTTCTCTTGCATTTATTAATTTTTCTCTTTTTCTGTCTTTTTTCTGTTAGCAGTTTGGAAGTTACATACTCTAAACTCTTCTCTTCTTTAAATGGTTACATTTTTTAACTTTCATATTTTACTTAACAAAGACTAAATAAATCAATGTATTTACTCTTTTTTTAAGCAGTTCAAAGGCATTAGTGTTCAAACTCTAATCAGTCACACACACACACATACATGTGTGCATGCACACAAAATCCCCATCTTGTTTTCTCTAATCTCTTCAATGTAAATGTTATTATAACACGCTTACAATTTCCTTTGCTCACCAACTTTTTAAGAAAATCATGCCTTTCTTTTGGAATCATTTTTCTTCTTCCTGAAATGTATCCATTTCTTTAATAATTTAGTTTTGTTTGTCTGAAAATGTCTTCTGTGGCCCTTGCTCCTGAAATAATTTTTGTAGGCTATATAGTCCTAGGTAAATGATTATTATTCCTCAATATTTTAAATAAATTGTTTCTTCACACTCTTTTGTCAAATTTCTGTATTTCTGTCTTTGGTGTTTAGTAGTTTCACTGTGATTTTTTTTTTTTTTATCCTTCTTGGATATATTGTACTTTCCAAATCTAAAGATTCATGTTTTTTGCCTTTTGTCAATTTTTAGAAAATTTGTACTCATTATCTTTTTTTTTTTGAATTTTATTTTATTTATGTTTTTATACAGCAGGTTCTTATTACTTATCCATTTTATACATATTAGTGTATATATGTCAATTCCAATCTCCCAATTCATCCCAACACCACCACCCCTCCCCCACCACTTTCCCCAACTGGTGTCCATAGGTTTGTTCTCTACATCTGTGTCTCTATTTCTGCCCTCCAAACCGGTTCATCTGTACCATTTTTCTAGATTCCACATATATGCATTAATATATGATACTTGTTTTTCTCTACTGACTTAGTTCACTCTGTATGACAGTCTCTAGGTCCATCCACATCTCTACAAATGACCCAATTTCGTTCCTTTTTATGGCTGCATAATATTCCATTCTATATATGTACCACTACTTCTTTATCCGTTCGTCTGTCGATGAGCATTTAAGTTGCTTCCATGACATGGCTATTGTAAATAGTGCTGCAATGAACATTGTGGTGCATGACTCTTTCTGAATTATGGTTTTCTCTGGGTATATGCCCAGTAGTGGGATTGCTGGGTCATATGGTAATTCTATTTTCAGTTTTTTAAGGAACTTCCGTACTGTTCTCCATAGTGGCTGTATCAATTTACACTCCCACCAACAGTACAAGAGGGTTCCCTTTCTGCCACACCCTCTCCAGCATTTGTTGCTCGTAGATTTTCTGATGATGCGCATTCTAACCGGTGTAAGGTGATACCTCATTGTAGTTTTGATTTGCATTTCTCTAGTAATTAGTGATGTTGAGCAGCTTTTCATATGCCTCTTGGCCATCTGTTATGTCTTTTTTGGAGAAATGTTTATTTAGGTCTTCTGTCCATTTTTTGATTGGGTTGTTTGTTTTTTAATATTGACCTGCATGAGCTGTTTATATACTTTAGAGATTAATCCTTTTTCTGTTGATTCATTTGCAAATATTTTCTCCCATCTGAGGGTTGTCTTTTCGTCTTGTTTATAGTCTCCTTTGCTGTGCAAAAGCTTTTAGGTTTCATTAGGTCCCATTTGTTTACTTTTGTTTTTATTTCCATTACTTTAGGAGGTGGGTCAAAAAAGATCTTGCTGTGGTTTATGTCAAAGAGTGCTCTTCCTATGTTCTCCTCTAAGAGTTTTATAGTGCCTGGTCTTACATTTAGATCTTTAATTCGTTTTGGGTTTATTTTTGTGTATGGTGTTAGGGAGTGTTCTAATTTCATTCTTTTACATTGTAGCTATCCAGTTTTCCCAGCACCACTTATTGAAGAGACTGTCTTTTCTCCACTGTATATCCTTGCCTCCTTTGTCATACATTAGTTGACCATAGGTGCATGGGTTTATCTCTGGGCTTTCTATCCTGTTCCATTGATCTATATTTCTGTTTTTGTGCCAGTACCATATTGTCTTTATTACTGTAGCTTTGTAGTATGGTCTGAAGTCAGGGAGTCTGATTCCTGCAGCTCCTTTTTTTTCCCTCAAGTCTGCTTTGGCTATTCGGGGTCTTTTGTGTCTCCATACAAATTTTAACATTTTTTGTTCTAGTTCTGTAAAAAAATGCCATTGGTAATTTGGTAGGGATTGGATTGAATCTGTAGATTGCTTTGGGTAGTAGAGTCATTTTCACAGTATTTATTCTTCCAATCCAAGAACATGGTATATCTCTTCATGTGTTTGTATCATCTTTAATTTCTTTCATCAGTGTCTTATAGTTTTCTCCATACAGGTCTTTTGTCTCCTTAGGTAGGTTTATTCCTAGGTATTTCATTCTTATTGTTGCAGTGGTAAATAGGAGTGTTTCCTTAATTTCTCTTTCAGATTTTTCGTCATTAGTGTATAGGAATGCAAGAGATTTCTCTGCATTAATTTTGTATCCTGCAACTTTACCGAATTCATTGATTAGCCCTAGTAGTTTTCTGGTGGCATCGTTAGGATTCTCTATGTATAGTATCATGTCATCTGCAAACAGTGACAGTTTTACTTCTTCTTTTCCAATTTGTATTCCTTTTATTTCTTTTCCTTCTCTGATTGCTGTGGCTAGGACTTCCAAAACTATGTTGAATAATAGTGGTGAGAGTGGACATCCTTGCCTTGTTCCTGATCTAAGAGGAAATGCTTTCAGTTTTTCACCATTGAGAATGATGTTTGCTGTGGGTTTGTTGTATATGGCCTTCATTATGTTGAGGTAGGTTCCCTCTATGCCCACTTTCTGGAGAGTTTTTATCATAAATGGATGTTGAATTTTGTCAAAAGCTTTTTCTGCATCTATTGAGATGATCATATGGTTTTTCTTCTTCAATTTGTTAATATGGTATATCACATTGATTGATTTGTGTATATTGAAGAATCCTTGCATCCCTGGGGTAAATCCCACTTGATCATGGTGTGTGTGATCCTTTTACTGTGTTGTTGGATTCTGTTTGCTAGTATTTTGTTGAGGATTTTTGCATCTATATTCATCAGTATATTGGTCTGTAATTTTCTTTTTTTGTAGTATCTTTGTCTGGTTTTGGTATTAGGGTGATGGTGGCCTCATAGAATGAGTTTGGGAGTGTTCCTTCCTCTGCAATGTTTTGGAAGTGTTTGAGAAGGATAGGTGTTAGCTCTTCTCTAAATGTTTGATAGAATTCACCTGTGAAGCCATCTGGTCCTGGACTTTTGTTTGTTGGAAGATTTTTAATCACAGTTTCAATTTCATTACTTGTGATTGGTCTGTTCATATTTTCTATTTCTTCCTGGTTCAGTCTTGGAAGGTTATAACTTTCTAAGAATTTCTCCATTTCTTCCAGATTGTCCATTTTTTTGGCATAGAGTTGCTTGTAGTAGTCTCTTAGGATGCTTTGTATTTCTGTCTGTTGTAACTTCTCCTTTTTCATTTCTAATTTTATTGATTTGAATCCTCTCTCTCTTTTTCATGATGAGTCTGGCTAATGGTTTATCAATTTTGTTTATCTTCTCAAAGAACCAGCTCTTAATTTTATTGATCTTTGCTATTGTTTTGTTTTTATTTCATTTATTTCTGCTCTGATCTTTATGATTTCTTTCCTTCTGCTAACTTTGGGTTTTGTTTGTTCTTCTTTCTCTAGTTCCTTTAGGTGTAAGGTTAGATTGTTTATTTGAGATTTTTCTTGTTTCTTGAGGTAGGCTTGTATTGCTATAAACTTCCGTCTTAGAACTGCTTTTGCTGCATCCCATAGGTTTTGGATCCTCGTGTTTTCATTGTCATTTGTCTCTAGGTATTTTTTAATTTCCTCTTTGATTTCTTCAGTGATCTCTTCGTTATTTAGTAACGTATTGTTTAGCCTCCATGTGTTTGTTTTTTACGTTTTTCTCCCCATAATTGATTTCTAATCTCATAGTGTTGTGGTGAGAAAAGATGCTTGATATGATTTCAATTTTCTTAAATTTACTGAGGCTTGATTTGTGACCCTCGATATGATCTATCCTGGAGAATGTTCCGTACACACTTGAGAAGAAAGTGTCATCTGCTGTTTTTGGATGGAATGTCCTATAAATATCAATTAAATCTATCTGGTCTATTGTGTCATTTAAAGCTTGTGTTTCCTTATTAATTTTCTGTTTGGATGATCTGTCCATTTGTGTAAGTGAGGTGTTAAAGTCCCCCACTATTACTGTGTTACTGTCAGTTTCCTCTTTTATAGCTGTTAGCAGTTGCCTTATGTATTGAGGTGCTCCTATGTTGGGTGCATAAATATTTACAATTGTTGTACCTTCTTGGTTTGATCCTTTGATCATTATATAGCGTCCTTCTTTGTCTCTTGTAATAGTCTTTATTTTAAAGTTTATTTTGTCTGATATGAGAATTGTTACTCCAGCTTTCTTTTGATTTCCATTTGCATGGAATATCTTTTTCCATCCCCTCACTTTGTCTGTGTGTGTCCCTAGGTCTGAAGTGGGTCTCTTGTAGACAGCATATATACTGATGTTGTTTTTGTATCCATTCAGCCAGTATATGTCTTTTGGTGGGAGCATTTAATCCATTTTACATTTAAGGTAGTTATCGATATGTATGTTCCTAGTACCATTTTCTTAATTGTTTTGGGTTTGTTCTTGTAGGTCTTTTCCTTCTCTTGCATTTCCTGCCTAGAGAAGTTCCTTTAACATTTGTTGTAGAGCTGTTTTGCTGGTGCTGAATTCTCTTAGCTTTTGATTGTCTGCAAAGCTTTTGATTTCTCCATCGAATCTGAATGAGATCCTTGCCGGGTAGAGTAATCTTGGTTGTAGGTTCTTCCCTTTCATCACTTTAAATATGTCATGCCACTCCCTTCTGGCTTGTAGAGTTTCTGCTGAGAAATCAGCTGTTAACCTTATGGGAGTTCCCTTGTATGTTATTTGTCATTTTTCCCTTGCTGCTTTCAATAATTTTCTTTGTCTTTAATTTTTGCCACTTTGATTACTATGTGTCTCGGCGTGTTTCTCCTTGGGTTTATCCTGTATGGGACTCTCTGTGCTTCCTGGACTTGGGTGGCTATTTCCTGTCCCATGTTAGGGAAATTCTCGACTATAATCTCTTCAAATATTTTCTCAGGTCCTTTCTCTCTCTCTTCTCCTTCTGGGACCCCTATAATGCGAATGCTGTTGCATTTAATGTTGTCCCAGGGGTCTCTTATGCTGTCTTCATTTCTTTTCATTCTTTTTTCTTTATTCTGTTCCGTGGCAGTGAATTCCACCATTCTGTCTTCCAGGTCACTTATCTGTTCTTCTGCCTCAGTTATTCTGCTATTGATTCCTTCTAGTGTGTTTTTCATTTCAGTTATTGTATTTTTCATCTCTGTTTGTTTGTTCTTTAATTCTTCTAGGTCTTTGTTAAACATTTCTTGCATCTTCTCAATCTTTGCCTCCATTCTTTTTCTGAGGTCCTGGATCATCTTCAATATCATTATTCTGAATTCTTTTTCTGGAAGGTTGCCTATCTCCACTTCATTTAGTTGTTTTTCTGGGGTTTTATCTTGTTTCTTCATCTGGTACATAGCCCTCTGCCCTTTCATCTTGTCTATCTTTCTGTGAATGTGGTTTTTGTTCCACAGGCTGCAGGATTGTATTTCTTCTTGCTTCTGCTGTCTGCCCTCTGGTGGATGAGGCTATCTAAGATGCTTGTGCAAGTTTCCTGATGGGAGGGACTGGTCTGTATTCATTGTCTTTTAAATGTTAATAATTAAAAGCACAGTCTCTGCTGCTAGACTGCCTAAATTTGACTCTTGACTCTGCCACTTAACAGTATGGTATCTTGCGGAAGTTATTTAGTCAATTTCTGCCTCACTTTCCTCACCTATAAAAAGTATTAATAATAATAATTATATGATGATGATGATGATGATGATTAATACCCAACTGATAGGGTTAGAATACTCCCTGGGCTATAATAAATGTATTTATAACATGTCATTTATAATATAATAAGTATTATTTTTATTACTATTCTGTTTATTTTCACTTTCTGAAAATCTGATCAGTCATTTCTTAGAATGTGTAGCTCTATAGTTCAAATCCCTAAAGCTCTTTTTAATAGTTCTTCTTTTTGCCTCCTTGATCTTCTCTGAGTAATTCTTCACATTCTTCTTAATTTCAGCTCCATCAGATTTTTTAACCCATTCAATGAATTCTGTATATAATAATTCTAACAGCATAGGTTTTCCTGAATCTGATTGTGCCTTTTATTGTTTCTGTTGACTCTCATTCATGGTATCTTATTTCCTTATGTGCTTATGTGTTTTGTGTTTGTGTCTTAAGCTCATTTCTGAGGAACATTGTATGTGATAATTTCTTGAGTACAGGATTAGAGATGCATTTCCCCATGAATGAAACCCGAAGCTCTTTAAATTCAGTTCTCATCTTGGGTAGTGAAGATATGACCCTTCAACTGGCTAGAGAGATGTCTCGAGGGAGAGTCTCAAGGGAGACTCCTACCCCACCAACCCAGAGACACTTCAGTTGCCAGTTTTTCATCTTTGAAGAATGCCTTCCCATCAGTCCCAGCCAAATAACTCTCTTACTGAGGTTTTAGAACTCCTGCTTGTTTCAACACTCAAATACTCACTGATCTGGATTACTGGACCAGTTTTTAGTTTGTTTTTGTTTTCTTATGTTATATCCTTCACTCCTTTCCAGATTTTCCATTACTTTCTTAATAGATTATCCATGCATCTTTAAGTGTTTCTTCTTTAAACAATGTATCGTTAAGTGTTTTGTATTTGGAGGAGAATTTAAAACATTTCATTTACTATATTGCTAGGATGAGAATTTGATGCTTAATTTCAAAAATTAATTTAAATTCTAGGAGAATTCAACCCAATGAATATCTCAGTATGACAGTAGATTTTTAACTAATCAATTAATTAATAAAAATATTTTAAAGTCAAGATAGATATCTATACATTTCAAAAAATTGTTTTGTTTTATATTTGATACTGCTACTGCATACACACCTACAAAAAGGCTAGATGAATTTTCATCCAATTTGTTGAAATAGGTTGTGCTAATTAAAAGTAGGACCGTGAAGATATAAAAAACAGTAATTTCCAGGGAACTCTTAAAAGGTAACAAGACTCCAATTGGAAAGGTGATTATCAAATGAACTATTTATCTTGTTTGAATGGTCAGTAGTGGCAGAGATTTATTTGTTTAATGATAGGTGGAAGAGTTATTTTTAAATTTTTTCATAATCAAGATAAGCAAATCTCAACAAAAAAAGCTAAACCAATTTCATGGATATTATGTAAGTTTTCCCTAAGCTTAAATTAAACATAATTTACCAAAGCCATTTTGGCTTAGTAAACACAATTTTAAGCAAGTATTATTTATATCTCACTTCATTTATAATGTTATTTTCCAAAAAGAATCTTTATGTGAAGAAGAAAACTGTAGATTTTCTAAGTTAGATCCTCAGAATACCTACCCTTAAATAGAGATGAGAACGTATTTTGCAAGAGTAAATTTTTCAGCAGAAAACTTTTTTTTTTTTTTTAATTATTTTATTTATTTATTTTTGGCTGTGTTGGGTCTTCGTTTCTGTGCGAGGGCTTTCTCTAGTTGTGGCAAGCGGGGGCCACTCTTCATCGCGGTGCGCGGGCCTCTCACCATCGCGGCCCCTCTTGTTGCGGAGCACAGGCTCCAGACGCGCAGGCTCAGCAGCTGTGGCTCACGGTCCCAGTTGCTCCGCGGCATGTGGGATCCTCCCAGACCAGGGCTCGAACCCGCGTCCCCTGCATTGGCAGGCAGACTCTCAACCACTGCGCCACCAGGGAAGCCCCAGCAGAAAACTTTGAGAGACATTATACAAGAATGTTTTCAATGATTTTTTTTTTTGGTGCTGCAAAAAATCATTCCTCCTAATATATAGGATTGACTTCATCCATAAATGGATCATGGCACTAAAATTATCTACTCTATCTGTCTGCATAGAATCTGAAATTCTGACCTTAAACAAAAAATTAGGAAATTCTGCTTTCTGAAAATGTTAGTAAATGTCTAGCTCCCATATTTACAGAAAGTGAACCAATGTGTTTTGAGGACCCATTGCATGCAGAGCACTGTGATAATCAGTTTTAAGGAGATGAATCTACTTATTAACCTTTGAGATAGGTAGTAGCGTGAAGAACATGCTACAAATTACTTGCATGTTTAACAGCATGGAGCACTTCCAGAATTCACATATACAGTACCAGGCAGCCAGGGGGAGGGATGGATGTGCTGTGCCAATTTCATAGCAATTGGATATATACACAATAAAGCATGAGTGATTTTCTAGGGAAATCTTTGTAAAATTATGAAATCCTGCCCCACTAATGGGAGTGAGTCACCATTTACACATTGATTTTATGCCTGTATCCTGATGGGAGGAGAATTCAGCCTTTAAGTCAAAGCCCTGTAATGCACCACTGAAACTAGATAAAAGAAGGTTGTCACAATGATCCAAACACACACAAAGAAAAATTCCAGTGCTTCAAACTCTGCACCAAGAAACTACACAAGTGGAAGAAAATGCTTGATTCCAAAATATACCAAGTTCTTTTACTGATCAGATATTCAAATGCCAACTTAGTTGACATGAGGAATGAAGCAAAAGTTTGCAATGCAATAAGGTAATTTATCTGAAAGGGCTTTTACTCTAAAAGTTCAGACAGTCTAATTTCCACATTCAGAATAAATTTATGATGCCAGTTCTTTTTCCGATAGAAGGATTGATATTTCATCTCCAGTACTCCTTTTTCTCCTACAAAACTTTGCATTGTTGATCATATTCAGTAAACCAGAATTTATCATGAAATTTGAAAAACAAATAGAGAGAGAGACATTTATTTTTCAACATTGCTACCAGTGAACTTTTTCTGATTTGATTGCTCATATATGAGATGTTATTAAAAATGATGAGAGTTTTAAAAGTCATTGTGTAAGAATTTACACCTTCAGTATTGTGGACCCACTGTGGTTCCCTTGGAAGTAGTCAGCTGTGAAAATCCTGCTGCCACTGTTCAATGAATATTTACATTTTCACAGTCAGTAGTAACTCAAATGGATTAGACGTTCATTTCTTTCTATGCTGCTATATATCAGTCTTTCTTTTTGACAGGTAGTTATTGTAAGATAAGTTCCCTTTCTGTTTCACTACTCATATTCTTTTCATCAGCATCATGCTTGGCTTGACCTTCAAATCATCCCATAAGCTTGTGGCAGAGAGCTTGAGTTATTTTGTTGACTTCTACCCCATGATTAATTTATTCATTCTTCAATTCAGTAAATAGTTATTAAGTGGCTACCATATTCAAGGCACTCTTCTAGGTCTTAGGAATATAGAATAAAATGAAAAAAAAAAAAACCCACAGAAGTCCAGCAGTCATGAATCTTACATTCTAGTGGGAAGAGACATACAATAAACAATTAAGTAAAATTTATAAGAGGTCAGGTGATAAGCACTCTACAGAAAAATAAAGCCAGGAAGGGAGAGAGTGTGCAGTAGGTAGGTGAGACGAGGCTTGTAGTATTGAGAATGATTAGAGAAAGCATCAGAAATATGGTGATATTTGAACAAAGGCTGGAAAGAAGTGAAGAAACAAGGCATGGAGGCCTCTGGGGGAAGAAGGTTCTATACCCACGAAAAAAATACAAAGAATCAGAAGCAAGAACAGCAAGAAATATTTAGTCTGAGTAACTTGAAGGATGAATTTTCGATTTACTAAGAGAGGCAAGACTAAAGGAGGGCAGGGTTTGGGGTGGGGATGGGCATCAGAATTTCAGGTTTGGAAGTACCCATTTTGAGATGTGTAGTAGACATCCAAATGGAGATATCAAATATCAAGTTGTGTATATCCATGTGAGGTTATGGGAGATGTCTGGGCTGTAGATATAGATTTGGGAGACCACAGTGTGTGTGTGTGTCTGTGTGTGTGTGTGTGTGTGTGTGTGTGTGATATTTAAAGTCATACCATGAGATTGAATACGTGAATATATAAGAAAGAGAAACGATCCAAGGAAAAAATCCTGAAAATTCTAATGTGTAAATTGGGGATTTCTAACTGGATTATGTGTATCCTGGGAATACACATAAGGTTTTCAAAGGAATATTCAGGCTGGGTTACTTTGGGGGAAATCATTTTCCTTGCCCTCAACATTGAGATAAGTAATCATGACTAGAATTGATTGACCTGAGATGCTTCAGTTGAGCAACCTGTATGTTTTTATTTCCCATCTCTCTTTTCAAAATATTTTACCCTGGGAGTTCCCTGGCAATCCAGTGGTTAGGACTCAACGCTTTCACTGCTATGGCCCAGGTTCAGTCTCTGGTCAGGGAACTAAGATCCCGCAAGCCACACAGCATGGCCAAAATATATATATATATATATATATATATATATATATATATATATATTTTACCTTTATGCTCTTTACATATGATATACTTTTCACAGATTATGAATCTTCCTATGTTGCATTGCCCCAGGCGTTAATATCTTTGGACTCCAAACGGGGGAAAATTTGAACGTATTAGTGTCTAATTGGACTCTAATGACTGACAACACATTTTTATACACGTCAGGTTGTTTCCAGTTTTTCTATTGCCACGAAATTGGAGGGGCTCTAATACAGTTATTACCTAAAATATTATTAAAAGTAATTTGTGACGATGGATCATTTAATTTGGGAGCATAGAGTTTGAAAGGTAGTTGAAGAACTAAGTGATATTTTTATAAGGAGACCTCTCTTATCCCCATCTATGTGAACTGTGTTCCTCAGGGAGCACACATGCAACAATGAAAAAGAGGAATAGATGTGGAGCAGAGTAATATTCACTGACACGTACATGAGCTACTAAAAGAGAAAGCTCCATACAAAGCATTCGGAAATGCAAGTGATTATATCGGAGAGGGAGGAAAAAGTCATGATTGGGAAGAGGGGTGCTCCTATGTTGTGTAAATGCTCTATTTTGTCTCGTGGATGGTGGTTACATGAGCCTGCATTGTGATAAATTATTGAGCTGTACATCTTCATTTTGTGAATTTTTCTAAAGGTATAATTCACAATAAAATGGCTTAAAATTACACTAGGATAAAATTCTGTGATGGGACTGCAAGGGAAATCATAGTCTGAGGAGAAAAGAGAATGGTTTATTATTTCCTACTGCTAAAGAAAGCCATGTTCATGTGCTTTAAAATAGATAAAGGTGTATATCAAATTGCTATAGTATTATTATTTCACTGGCTACATTTGTAAGTGTGGTGTCCTAGTTCTATGCAAAATGGCCCTATTTAAAATATGTGGGCACATAACTTTTGCAACTATGTAAACTTAAGATGAAAATATTTAGGCGTCAAGTAAAAAAGGAATGGTCCAGGAGATGCACGAATAAAAAAGTTTGAAGACCACTGGTTTAGAGGTCAGGGGTATAAGGAAATACAGCAAAGCATCCTGAGATTGAACTGCCAAGAGAACAAAAGGAAAACTAGGAGAGCAGTGGTCTCTGGGAGTAATGTTTCTACCAGGGAGACAGGATCAGCTCTGACCAATACAACACTGCTGAAAGTTTAACTAAAATGAGGACAGAGAATTCACCACTAGATTTGGCAATTAGTGGTCATAGGTGACCTTGGCTGGGAGAGTTGTGGGTCAAAAGCCTAACTGAAGTGTGTTCAAGAGAAAATGAGGGAGAGGAACTCAGTGCAGCAAGCATGGACTAAACTTTCAAGGAGATTTGCTTTAACGGGGCACAGCTGCAAGGCAATGTGAGGTCAAATCGGTTTTTTTTAGTTTTTTTTTTTGTTTGTTTAGATGAGAGAAACTACCACCTGTTTGTACGCTGGTGGTAAAAGGGAAAAAATTGACAATGCTGGGAAGAGAGAGTGATTACAGGAGCATTATTCTTGAGCAGGTGAGAGGAGATGGTATCTGGCGTATAAGTGGAGGGCTTGGTCTTACTTGAAAGTAGCTCTTTCATAGTGAAAACAGGGAAGGCAGATTATATGCATAGTGCTGGAAGTTGGGTGGATGTGTTTTGAGGGTTGTGTGGCAGTTCTCTTTGAGTGTTGTTATTTTTTCAGTGTGATTGGAACAAGATTGTCATCTTAGAGTGGGGAAGAATTGTTGGGGGTTGAAGAGAGAATAGAAGCTGTGAAAGAATCATCTAGAAGCGTGAGAGACTAGAGTAAGGGCATGTATAGGGTCACCTGAAGTTAGTGATCATGAATTCAAAGTGATGTGTCAGTAAACACAGGGTTTTTTGTTGTTGTTTTTTCCTTAGCCATCTTCAGCTATGCTCACTTTTTTTTCTCCAACTACGGATACAGATGTGCAATAAGCAAAGTACTGTATTTGATCAATGTTGGACCTTGCTTAGCCAGTAGGATACAATGAGAAAGTTGTGAGTGAGTGATTAAAATCATGTTCCTGAACTCAGTGAAAGTAACGAGAAAGATGATGGCATGAGGAAGACGAAAAACAGTGAACAGCTCAAAGAACCAATGAAGGTTCCAGTGGGATCAAAATATTGCTGAAATCTCCCTTTCCCTTCCCCTTTTCCTGCCTCCCTTATTTATTTATTGCCTTCTTTTTTTGTTTCACTTCTAAATGGCCTTGAACAAATTACTTAATCTCTCTGTGCCTCAATTTCCTTACCTTTTAAGTAGAACACACCTCATTATAGTGTTGTAAAGATAAACTGTTTTTGTATTTTGATTGTAAGGTATATGTAAAGTATACTTGGAAGAATGCTTAGCATCTAGTACGTCTTCTACAAAGGCTGGCTATTAACACTATTATAATCCTTTCTTAACACCTTTCCTTCTTTAAATGTTTGCCACACTTTGACCATGTTGTGGTGTACTGTGAGATATACTGGGTTACAAAGATGAATAACACAGGTTCTGTGTTTCCAGTAAACTCACAATATGCAAATACTAAGAGAGGAAACTGAATAAGGTGCTCTGAGATCATGTGGAAATATACACCTAACAACCTAACAGTGCCTGAGGCTGCTTTCTTATGGATGAGAAGGAATTAGCAAAATGTAGGGTGTTTGATGGGAATAGGAAGGGGATTCCAGGAGAGAAGGGTGATATCTAAAGTAAGGATTCTTAAAATAACAACCCTGGAAGGCACAAGAATCCTCATGAGCCTGTTCTGAAAAAGGCAGAAAATTCTGGGGTTTCAAAGTGTGAATGGAACATATTTCAGAACTGTCCTGATTTACATACAACTAAGGGCTACTTACTAGTAATCTACTGAGTGGGTTATTAAGTGTCAATGTATTTTGGAGTCTTGTATTAGAATTAGCTCATTTCAAAAAGTTTTCTGAAATACTCTAATTTAGTATTTTACTAAGAAATCTGGCTCCAGGAAATGCTTGACAAAGTATCTGAGCTTCTATTTCATGTTTACATTGATAGAATATTTCTAAAACATTCAGAAAAGATGTTTTTCTATCAGTGCACCATAGTGTTACTGGATTTGGTGGTGGTTTTCCTCAGCTGTTCTTGCAAAATTTTATATTGATTTGGCTTTATCAATATTAGTTTTGTTGCAAATGTTGAACCAGTTCTATAGTATATAGCAACACATATTTATGTTTGGGGATTATACTTTTCCAATAACTAAACCTTCAGAATTGTATGCACTGAAATTTAAATATAAATCATTCATATTTTTTGTCACTAATGTAGATTCTCCCATAAATTCCTTGTAACTTGACTTTTTCTTGGTAATATGCTACCTCACACTGAATACTACTCGAAAAATCCTGCAACATATTATCAAGATAAGTAGTAGTTAAAACAGTGGGCAATTTTAAAATTTAGAGCATGTTATTAATAATATAGGAATTATGTATACTATTTCAATTATTTTCTATCAAGTAAATAATAAGCTATTTATGTGTTGCTAGCAGCAAGTTTTCTGCAAAGACAAGTATTTCCTCTCCAAAAATTTTTTTCTCAGTTAACAGTTGGAATATAATGGGGTTTTATAATCCTTGGAGTCTTGGTCCTTATGATAGACGGAATAGTGTCCCCCCAAAGATGTTCACATCCTAATCATCAGAACATGTGACCGTCGTACCTTCCATGTCAAAAGGGACTTTGCAAATGTGATTAAAACAAGGGTCTTGATATGGAGTTATTATCCTGGATTATCTGGGTGTGTCCAGTGTAACCACAAAAACCTTATAAGTGGAAAAAGGAGGAAGGAGAACTAAAGTCAGAGAAGGAGATGTGACAATGAGAAAAAAAGTCAGCGAGAGATTTGAAGCAGCTGCTACACTGCTTGCTTGGAGAAATTACAAGCCACTGAATTCAACTGGCTTCTAGAAGCCGGAAAAGTCAAGGAAATATTCTCCTAGAGCCTGCAGAAAAAAATGCAGCCCTACCTACAATTTGGTTGTAGGACTTTTGAGCTCCAGAATCATAAGATAATAATCTGTGTTGTTTTAAGTGACCAAGTTTATGGTGACTTGTTACAACAGCAACAGGAAACTAATACTTCAGTCCTACTTAGGGTACTGCGATCATTAAAAAATTGAGAACAGTCATGACAGGCATATTTGAAAATAGCCAGCAGTGAGCATCTTCTTTGGACCTACTGGACACAGAGAACCATTTGAAGGCCACTCTGAACCCACCTCTGAGTTCAGAAATGATCTGCTTTGCATGGGAAGCGCTGGGAGAGAATATCAGATCTAATTTTATACTTTGATTCTTCAACTGTGGTAAACACATAAGGAGAGAAATATGGCATTGTGAGTTAATAAACATTTATTGAATCATCTCTGGTTACTCAGAACGATATCAGCACTCACACTGCTGCCTTCAGTACATATGGACTGAAACAGCACGGTTGAGAGCCCACGTTCGTATCCATTCCTGAACACGTTTGTCCAACTACATGAACTCTAAAGCCAAACACAAACAATTATTAATTGAATTGCTTTACCCATGCCTTTTAGTCCCTCCTTAAATGGAAGAATAGAGTTATTATAATACATTTCCCTTATAGTTCATAAACAAGAAGTGAAAGTGGAATATTGTTAACTTATTCCAGTAGAAGATCATAAAATGCTACACTCTGTCTAAAGTTATAGGGCATAATCTTGGTAACAGTGGTGGAGTAAATATCAGGTGGAGGGATGAATTTCCTCTTGGGCAGCCCTAGCATTGCTCTATCTATGCAAATCTATAGATATCTTTAATAAATCACCAAACTTCATTCCTTAAATACGGACTACTGCTTTGGTTTGAAATTTTAATAGTTTAGAGGTTGAGAAATATCTAAACACTGCAAATAGCTTAACCATCAGTCCGCTAAGCGTGTAGTGATAAAAACAGCATCTGATTTCCTGCTCCAAATGCTTCTCTAAACATGTTTTAAAAACATTTTTGAAGTTTTTTTCTAGCTGCTTTTGCCAAGTTGACTATTTTAAAGGTACCCTAGAGTATCATGTTCTACTTAAAGAGACAGGTCTAAATGTGCTTTTAGTGAAGAACTCTCTAAGAGTGGCATTACTCTTACATTCCTATTACTTTTTCATGTTACAGTAACAATACTACTTGAGAGATGTGTTATATGAAGCTATTGCTCAAGAAGAAGGACCAGATAACTGATTTACTGGATTTTAGCTAGCTGTCTTGGTCACACAGAAAGTATGATTTGGATATAGGCCTGTCTCACAGCAGGAGCTGGAGCTGAATCTGCCAGTGAGACTTTTAACTTTATTTTTCCTTCATCCCTCTGCAATGTTGGTTTTGCAAAAGAAAGTAATGTCAGATATTTGCAAGTCACAAACTGTAACAGTCATATATTACTACAATAATAAATTTTATCAAGTCATCCCCAAACTGGTAGCTTAAAACAACCATTATTCATCCATGCTCACACACCTATAGATCAACAGAGCACTGGCTGACCTATAATGGCCTTGACAAGGCTTAGTTCCATTGGCCAAAGCAAGCCACATAGCCAAGCTCAATATCAATAGAATGAGGAAATATATTGTGCCCAAGTGGAAGGAAAAATAAAGAGAATATTTGCTAAACAATAATCTAACCTTGAAAGACTCTGAGTAACTTAAGCCAAAAATCAATTTATTGCAAAGATGCAGCATAGCTCAAAGGAGCAAAGGAAGACCTGAAGAATCAGGCTTGTAAAGGAAAGAGACTGGATCCAGGGGTCTATGTAGGAGGAACGAAAAGATAGTCTCTGTAGGTACTGTTCCCCAGGTGGATGAGCACCAACCATTTTTACTCTTTGTGTCACTCCAATCAAGTTTAAAATTCCAAGAAGAGCACGTCTATCGAGCCTTGGTTGGTTCATGTACCTGCTCCTTTGCTTGGCTATCAGGAAGTGGTGATGCAAACAGTGACTCATTTTTATTTTGTCTTTCCTATCTGCCATCCAAGATGGAGTGTCAGCTTCATTTTAAGGAGGGTGACCCTGGAGTTTGTAGGACTGACAGTCAGCTTTGTTAGGAGTTACGTAGGTAATTAGCTCTCAGCTGTTTATAGCTAGTGAGAGGGAGAATACTTTTATCCTACCATTCTAGGCATGAGTCTGAAATTAATTCTGAATGGTTGTGAGACCATGGAATTAGAAAATGATGATTTATATGAGGTAAAGACTGTACTTATTGCTGGTGATAATAGTCATCTTTTCTCTACTCCTATACACTGCATAGGGGAAGAAAACAACCAAATGAATATCTGAGTATATTTACGAAGGGTGCAAGAAGAATAGATGCAAAGAAGCAATAAACCAATGTCACTATACATAGCAAATAGCACCATAAGTTTGGAATTTCCTGAAATCTTTCCTGTCATTCAGAGATTTATGCAACAAATATACTACAAAAATACTACAAAAATTACCAGATATACAATTCTAGTACAAATCTATATATTGGTATGGGGCATAAAGGATAACAGTGAATAAACCATGCATAAGTATATATGGCTGAGTTGCTCATAGTGTAACAACACTTCCCAATATTAAAAATTTCATATTAATGTAAAAATACAGATTTATATACATAGAGAGAGATGTATTATGTATGTATGTCTGGGTACTATTATATACAAACATACATACCTAACATGTAAAACATGTTATGCTGGCCACTAGATGGGCACTGATGCTAGAATTACATTTAATTTTGCTTTAAATAATTTTGACTTAAAATTTTTGTTTTAAAATGTATCATATTTGTAGAAAAATAGTGTCTCTTTTTAATTTAATACATAAGTTTGAATGTTTTAGAAAAGTAACTTCTTGAAAACAATTGTAATTTTCAATGTTTTTCATTTTCTTTTAGTTATGCTTTTGGATGAAATGTAACATTTTGTGCATTTTGAATAATAAGTGATGTGTGATTTTTAGTCCTTTGGAAGGTACAAATTGAGATTATGATAGGAATAGATATCAGAAAAGTGCAGATCAGGAAAAAAAAAAAGAAATGGAAAATCTTCAAAGGAGCTGTTTGCTTGAAATTTTAAAAATCTAGAAACAATGGAAGTGAGCGTAGTTTTCTTGAATATGCTCTGTGTAAAATTTACAAGTAAGGCACTATATTTTCTTTATTTAATGACGATTTACCAGTTAAAACATAAAAATAAACAACAGGTCAGATGAAATCCCAGCAACCTCATTTTCTTTAATAACTGAAAAGGTAAATATCAGCCCAAAACAATGAGAATGAAAAAGAGAATTATCCACATCAAATTCACAGCTCAGAAGAAACAAGTACACTCTTTAATGGTCTCCCCATTAAAGGATGAAGAAAACTACATTTATAAAATAGGCAAATTGAAAGAAAAAGACAAAAATTACTGTGTTTTTCAGGTTATGATCTTAGAAAATGGCTGTCACATCCTTCTGACAGCATGAGAGTGTTTTTAGTAAAACACAGTCTGACTAAAATTAATGATTATATAATTTTACTGGATACACACAGATGAACATTTAGTATTTAATTTTACATAAAAATTATTTTAAATGGAGAAAAATTGTAGAGATTGACATTTGTATTCTAAATCAATGGCAAAGAATTGCTACTATATTTATATGTTTCCCAACTAATCTTCAAATCCAGCCTTGACTAATGAAGGTATCCATAACTGGATACACAAGTTTCTTATTAGAGAAACACAAAATGCCACTTTCCAATAGAAAAAATAAAAATAATTCAAAAATGCAATTACTAGTATTCAAAAGTCTGAGTAAATATAAATAAATAACATCCAACAAAGATAAGTAAATGCCAACATATTACTGCCAGTATAGAAAATAATAATATCACATGTTTAATATAAGCTGAGCATAGAATGCTTTTTATGGCACAAAAAGAACAATACTTAACAGAAAGGAAAGGAAAAAACTCAGTTTATTAGAAATTATTTCCAAATTTGTTGCAAGCAAAACTGATCACGTAAAATAGAGTTAAAATTAAAAATAATGAGTTTTACTATCTGGGATGGAGAAATAAATATTAGATTACTAGTTTATGAGTAATAAAATAAGAAATTATAAATAAATAAAGAGTAAATACTATTCAATTCAATTTGATTGTAGCAAGGACAAAAGTTATGTTGAACAACTAGTATTCATTATAATTATTTTTGAATTCCCAGAAGAAAATAATAGAGTTGAATTCATTGGTTTTACACCTAATGTATCAGGTATGCATTCTGACTTAAGAACTAAGAAACAATTTTCAGCATTGGTTTAAAAGATTATCTATAGCTATGATAACAGTGTTAGCATAATTAATAATTTAAAATGTATATAAATTAGAATCTGGGCCAAAAACCCAGGAACATGTACAGTATATAGTTAGATTTTGTTGCTAGGAGACAAGGCCATGACTTACTAATAGCAATGACATTCCTTAGAAAAATTTAGAGATTACATACAGTTTTTTCATCTGTCCAAAGATGGAACAAATAACTTGATAAAACAAATTTAAAATATTGACCTCATAAATACACATGGAAACATGATGATAATGTTAACTAAATACTATTAAAGCAATTGGATTTGATTAGGCAAGATATGAGTTGTTGTAGAAGACTAGAGATAAACTAATAGAAGACTCTCAAAGAGTGAAACGTGATCTTAGGTGAAGATTTAAATTAATAGTGAATATGTGCTATTAAGTTATATACTATGAACTGTTGCTTGTTAGTAAAAAGGTTAACAGAAGCGTACCAAAAAAAATCTAAATTTGGCTATTACACTTTTTAAAAGTTAAAAAAATACGTATTAAAAACTGATTATATAAAAAAAACTGTTTGTATGTGTTTTTAAATCAATAGAAACTACACATGAAATATGCAGCAAAAATGACATTGCAACAAAATATAAGAGTTTAGAATAAGGAAACAAAAATGTTTTAAGCCTATAGAGAAAGAATATTACAATAATCATCAATTTCTACAGAAACTGTTTCCCGGTCTTTTTTTTTTTTTTGCAGACTTATTGAGATAATTTCACATACCATAAACTTCACCCATTTAAAGTGATCAGTTCAATGGTTTTTAGTATATTCACAGAGTTGTGCAACCATCACCATAATCTAATTTTGTCATATTTTTTAATCACAGATTTATTGATATAATTCACATACAGTAATATTCACCTTTTTAAAGTGAACAATTCAGTAGTTTTTAGTATATTCAGAGTTGTGTAACCATGACCACCATCTAATTCCAGGACATTTCCATATTCTGCAAAGAAACCCCTTACCAATCACTGGTCACTAGTCACCAGCCACTAGTTATTTCTCCCTTCTCCCCTGCCCAAAAACAACTGTTCTCCACTCCTGAAAAACACTAATCTACTTTCTGCCTCTGTGTATATATCTTTACTGGATATCTCATATAAATAGAAATATGGCCTTTTATGTCTGTCTTCCTTCACTAAACAATGTTTTCAAGTTACGTCCACCTTGTAGCACATATCAGAACTTCATTCCTTTTTATGACCCAATAATATTCACATGTATGGATGTACCACATTTTATTTAACCATTTAACAGTTGATGGACATTTGGGTTGTTTCCACATTTTGGCTATTATAAGTAATGCTATTATGAACATTTGTGTACATGTTTTTGTGTGGGCATATGTTTTCAGTTGTCTTGGATATACACCTAGGAGTGGATTACTGAGTCATATGATAACTCTATTTTAACTTTCTGGGGAACTGCCAAACTAGTTTTTAAATTAGTAGCACCATTTTACATCCCCACGAACAATACATGAGGGTTCTAATTTCTCCATATCCTTGTTAACACTTGCTATTATCTGTCTTTTTGATTATAGCTATCTTAGTGTGTGGCAAGTGGTATGACAGTGGTTTAGATTTGCATTTCCTTAATGACTAATGATGTTGAGCATCTTTTCATGTGCTTATTGGCAATTAGTAGAGCTTCTTAGGAGAAATGTTTATTCAAATCCTATGCCACTTCATAATTAGACTTTTTAAAATCTTTGCATTGTTGATTTGTATTTCTTGTCACTTTAAGATTAAAATATAGTCATATTTTTATTGAATAAATTTGACATATAAGCTGTGTAAATTTAAGGTGTACAATGTGTTACATTGATACATTTACGTATTGTAATATGATTGCATTTGTAGCAATATTTATCCCACTATGTAATTACAGTATTGTTGTCTACATTCATTATACTGTGCATTAGATCTTTACGATGTATTTACTACTCATTGAAAGTTTGTACCCTTAAACTACAGCAATTAAATTATAGTCCTGATAGAATAGAAATTTGATAAAATTGAAAAAAATACTGCTTTTTGGTTTGCCTTATAACATTCAACTTTTAAAAATTTGAAAGAACAAAATATGTAATACAGATGGATCCAAATATCACTTTAAAAAGATGGTGAAAAGATAATAGATATGATAACAATTCAATACATAAAATCAAAATATTCTAAATATTTTCTATGATTTGATAATTTACCTATGGACCCCCTTATATTGTTTGAACATGATATGTTAAAAAATCCATAGTTTGTTTCTGAATTTAAATATTGCTTTACAAAATTTGTTGGCAATTTCAGTTACTACTGCCTCAGCAGGGCAAAATTTTTCAAAAAATTACCACCAATCTAAAAAGTCTATCTGGAAAAGAAGTGTGGGCAGCTATCACCAAATACTGCCAACTGAACCAAATAGATTAAAAGCCCTAGAACATTATTAAGAAGATTGTACAGAGAAAATATAAACCCAAATTATAAATGTCTGAGACTGTAAGAGACTTAAAATGACCCTTGGTTCCCTTCCTTTGGTAGGCATGCAGCAGAGGGAGAAAGACACTCAGAACATAAGGAAAACATATTCCTAACGAATGCCCACCGCAGGTGGGACAAATAGGGCACAGCCAAAGATCATGGAGAAAAGTAATGGACTTGAGACTTCTCTGGTGGGAAGCAAAATCAGGGTCTAATCCAGGAACATTTCCATCCCATTCTAGCTTTCTAAAGTAGAAGGTCCTCACCACCTCTGCCTGGTAAGATTTCAGAAGAGTTGTATATCAGATTAGTGTCTGCCATGGATTTTCTATTCTTCTTCTTTCCAAAGGGAAGTGTTTAATACAGTTCCTCTGTCCGTGTTCTACTATTGCATATTTGGAGAGCATGGGAAAGTAACTTATCTTTTTATTTGTGAGTGTCCAGAGCAAGAGAAATCACACTCAGATTTGATGTGGAATCTCCTGCATCATTCCCAAGGAGCCTAGGCTTTGAATTTGATATCATGGCAAAATGGGACTTTGGGGTTGACTTCTTTGGGAAGGACTGAGTATATTTTGCCTGTGAGAAGTAGAGTGAGTTGAATATTTTGGTGACCCAAAGGGCAGAAAGTGATAGTCTGTAATGCTGTTCACCATATATGTCCAGCTTGCAGTCTCCCGAGCATGTAGAGGATTATACATCCTGTCCCATTTGTTGTTGAGTAGAGCATGTGACCAAATCAGGTCAGTGGGTTACCCTGGAAGTGGGATGTGATGACCAGCAATGTTTGAGATAGTAGCTGCTCCATCAGCCTGAGTCCAGAGAGGGTAAACCATGAAACAAAGCTCACAGCCAATACCCAACAGTCAGGTGCATGAGTGAGAAATAACTTGTGTTGTTATGAGTCATACAGAGATGGGAGTTGTTTACTACATTATACTGTAGAGTTTCCCGATGGCTATAGTGACATTAAACACACGGGCTTCTTTAATGAAAATGAAGCCTTCTCCAAATTAAATAAATATTTAATGGTTAAACTGGTGAGGGAACCTTATGAATCATGCATATTGTCTCAAATTTGTTTTTGAAATTTGTTGGTCCTGCGATGAAGCTCAGACCCAGAAAAGTACGATGCTTTTCCCTGCAAAAAGCAGGTGAAGTTCTGAATTTGGTATCTTTTATTCCACTTCCAGTATTAACAGTCACTGCTCTGGTACGATGACTTTAGAATAACAGAAGTTAATGTGGCTCTTTGCTCCCAGCTTCTCCCCAGGGTACTTGGCAGTTTCTCTTAATCTTCTGGTTGCTTTCTCAAAACAGCTGGAACTTAATTCTGAAAATACAGAGAAACAACATTGTCCTACAGCTTTTAATTGCCAGTTAAGCAGGTTTCAATTTATGAATCCATCTCGTATGTGATTAAAGTGGAGTTTTGTGGGTATTTTTTTTTTTAAGGTTTTTTAAACACTGTTAATACTTTTCCACATTACTTACCTGAGTAGGGAGGGTTAATCCCACACTCCCCAGTCTCCTATAAGGCACACCACCCTCTTGCATAGTGGTTCTTAAACTCTGCACATTAGATCATGTGGGAGCCTTAAAAAATTCTGATGCCCAAGCACACCCTGAATCCATCAAGTGTAAGTACTTTGGAGAGTGTGAGAATTAATTTCATGTGTCAGTTTAACTGGGACATGAGGTGCCCAGATATTTGATCAAGCATTATTCTGGGTGTTTCTGTGAGGGTGTTTTTAAATGAGTTTAGCATGTAAATTGATAGACTGAGTAAAGCATACTGTCCTCCCTAATGTGAATGGGCCTTACCCAATCAGCTGAAGGCCTGAATAGAATAAAAAGGCTTACCCTCCCCTGCACAAGTGGGAATTCCTCCTGCCTGACCGCTTTGAGTTGGAACATTGTTTCTTTGTTTGTTTTCTCCTGCCTTCAGACTTGAACTGAAACATTTGTTCTTCCTTGATCTTGAACCTTCTGGCCTTCAGATTGGAATTTATAGCATCAGCTCTCCTGGGTATTCAGCTTGCTGACTGCAGATCTTGGGATGTGCCAGCTTCCATAATTGTATAAGTCAATTCCTTATAGTAAATACCTTATAAACTATATATATATATATATATATATATATACACACATATATAATTTTACTCATGTATATATAAAGATTTTAAAATATATCTTTATATATACCTATGTACATCATATGTACATTTATTTTGTGTGCATCTATGTATATATATAGTCATGTGACTTTATGTGGCCAACGAAAAGTGAGAAGTTATGTATGTCATGTGTATATCATGCAAAAGCCAAAGGGTGAATCTTCCTATTGTCTTTCCTCTCCTATGATGATCACAAATGTTTTAGGGACAGGATGCTCAGTGAGTCT
This sequence comes from Eschrichtius robustus, assembly GCF_028021215.1. NCBI lineage: Eukaryota > Metazoa > Chordata > Mammalia > Artiodactyla > Eschrichtiidae > Eschrichtius > Eschrichtius robustus. The sequence goes on along the minus strand of NC_090827.1, from coordinate 105,237,072 downwards.
GGTTCTTGGAATGAAGATGATGTGGAAGAACAGTGAAGATGACATGAAATGGAGCGCAACAGACCTAGTATGGACACGAAGCATGAATGAGATATAAACATTATTATCATGGGTTTTCTGTAAGAGTTTTTCAGCCTTCTGTTAACACATACATACACTACCCATTCTATAAACTCTGGGGCCATTCTGCCTCTGGGTTTATTGTGATGTGAGATAATATATTTTCTTACAGACTAAAGCACTTGGATCATGTGTTTTTTGTGTTCGCATCTATAATCATTCAAATTGTGCACCAAGAAAGCTCCTTTCATTTCTTCAAACTCTACTTATTGTCCTGTCTTCCTTGGGTTTTTCCTGGTATCATAGGACAGCATTATCCTTCTAGTTTTTGGTACACTGCTCTCTCTCTCTCTCTCTCTATATATATATATATATATTTCTCATCACATGCATCAGAGTGATTGTTAATCTTTTTTTTTTTAAATTGGTTGCCTTTGTGATCCTATGTATTTTTAAAAAAATTTTTTTTTAAATTTATTTTTATTTATTTATTTTATTTATGGCTGTGTTGGGTCTTCGTTTCTGTGCGAGGGCTTTCTCTAGTTGTGGCAAGCGGGGGGCACTCTTCATCGCGGTGCGCGGGCCTTTCACTGTCGCGGCCTCTCTTGTTGCAGAGCACAGGCTCCAGACGCGCAGGCTCAGTAGTTGTGGCTCACGGGCTTAGTTGCTCCGCGGCATGTGGGATCTTCCCAGACCAGGGCTCGAACCCGTGTCCCCTGCATTGGCAGGCAGATTCTCAACCACTGCGCCACCAGGGAAGCCCTGTTAATCTTATTTTTTACATCATCTACCCGCTAGCCAATAAGCTCCCCAACAGAAAGAATTATGTCTTTTCTATCTTTATTTCTCTGGCATCTAGATCAGCATCAAGCAGTTAAGAAGGCCCAATACACATTTTTTTCTGAGCTAAGTCAAATAGTCTTATAATGTGGAAATGGTAATTCTCTCACTTATTTATAATAGAATTGTCTTCAATATTTCATCTACATACATTGAGAATCACATAACACAGTGTTGTGATTTTGCTTCTACAATCAAACAGGATTTTAGAAAGCACAAGAGAAGGAAAATTTATTGTCTTTATCCATATTTTTACTCCCTCCTTTGTTTTTTCTTCCTTCCCGATGTTACAAGTTTCCTTCTTTCATCATTTCCTTTTGTCTTAGAGAACTTCCTTTAGCTATTCGGTAAGGGGAGGTCAACTGGCAAGGCAAACTCTCTTAGTATTCTTTCATCTGGGGATGTCTTGATGTCCTCCTCTGCCATCTGATTGGCATCAACTGATTGCTTTTCTCATTCAAATTATGGTTTTCCTGGGTTTTGGTATGATGAGTGAGTTTCCTGTTGTATCCTGGACATTTTGTTTGTTATGTTAGGAGACTCTTGATGCTATTTAAATCTTCTATTTTAGCTTGTAGTCACCCTGTTCAGATTTAGCATATAGTTTCTGGCCTACTTCTGTGGGTTTTAGTTCTAATGACAATTTAGTTTTCATAAGATTTGTAATGCAATTCTGGCCTTTATTTTTTTTTTTTTAAACATCTTTATTGGAGTATAATTGCTTTACAATGGTGTGTTAGTTTCTGCTTTATAACAAAGTGAATCAGCTATACATATACATATATCCCCATATCCCTTCCCTCTTGCGTCTCCCTCCCTCCCACCCTCCCTATCCCACCCCTCTAGGTGGTCACAAAGCACCGAGCTGATCTCCCTGTGCTGCTATCCTGGTGCTGCTGGGTCTCCTGCTCAATTCCTACTGGTGCTGAAGTAATATCTTGGCTCATCTTCTGCCAGGGGGGTGGATGAGAGCCAGAAGATGCTGGGCCTGGGTTTCTTATGCCACTGTGTGGAGGGCAGGAAAAGCTGGGCTCCAATGATACTGCCTCGAGATAAGCTGTGTGTCAGCTTATCTGCTAGGGTGCCTTTGTGCAGCAGTGGTGGGTTGGCCTTTGGGGGCTTTGAAGCTGCTGCTTCAGGTAGGGTTCAGCCAGCTGGTGCCCTAGCTATGGAGCAGGTGCTGGGGCTTCCCCTCGGGAAGCCAGGTCTTGGACTTGCCCTTTCTCGGCACCATGTGAGATAGAAGGAAAACCTAGGAAACTCGCAGTGTTGTCATTCCTCAGGTCCTGAGTCCCCTGACCAGTCCACCTTTTTCTTTTCACCTCTTTAAATCCTTTTATCATCGTCTGTTGAATTATTTCCAGGGCATTTAGTTGTACTTAGAGGAAGGAGTGGGTATACGTTAGCCTATAGTATCTTGTTCCAGAACTGGAAATCTCTAAGTGCTTTTATGTATTAACTTATTTAATCTTCAAAACTTCTTTGAAGTAGGGTAATATATAATCTCTTATTTTCCACATATGATAGGTTAAGGAAGAAAAATGAAAATTAATAAGATCCTGCCAAAGACACCAAGGAAGAAGAATATATAAGTGAAATATATACACATATATTTTTGTGTACTCATGCATGCACACATGCGCACACAGTTATAACTATGATCTTAATAGATTTATAGCTATAGTGCCTACTTTAATCACAAAATAAAGCAATTTAGAATGCATGAACAAGTTTTTAGAAGTTACTTTTATATACTTTTTTGAACAGCATTATGATTCACATTTTATTTTTCATAATTTTTCATTATGTTGTTTGGGAAACCATACATGGAGATATTTTTCTGTTGGTTATCTCATAATCACAATGAACAGCACACAGCTTTATGAGTTGATATTTCTTTTTTTTTTAAAATAAATTTATTTATTTATTTTTGGCTGCGTTGGGTCTTTGTTACTGCGTGGGCTTTCTCTAGTTGCAGTGAGCGGGGGGCTACTCTTTGTGGAGGCACACAGGCTTCTCATTGCGGTGGCTTCTCTTGTTGCGGAGCACGGGCTCTAGGTGCGTGGGCTTCAGTAGTTGTGGCATGTGGGCTCAGTAGTCGCGGCATTGGACTTAGTTGCTCCGTGGCATGTGGGATCTTCCCGGACCAGGGCTCGAACCCGTGTACCCTGCATTGGCAGGCGGGTTCTTAACCACTGAGCCACCAGGCAATTCCGTGAGTTGATATTTCTTACACAACAAGATACAAGTAGTCAGAAAGTACTAAGGTAATATTTCTGGGTTTTCAGACACAACATTGTATTTATTGAATAAACTTCTTTGTTTATACTTAGAGATTCTTCTTTATATTATGGTTTTTCCTAAATTTACACAGACTTGTTTATCATTCATGTCTCATCTGCTGTAGAATTTCCATGTTGTTTTGGTGGGAAAAATATTCCTTTTGTCTTATGTAACTAGGGAGAGTGTAGCCCAAGTCATGAAAGAGAAATGAAATAATCCTATTAATATGAAAAGAAGGAGATAAAAAGGGTTGGCTCAAGTCAGATTATATTCACCCCAGTGATTCTCTACTAAATGTTTGTATGTTGCATCTTCCATTAAAAATAATAGCCATAATGTGAATAAGAACAATAATATATTATTTTACAGTGTATATAGTTCTTTCAGATTCATAGTTTACAATTCATTAACATGAATTTCCTATGATTCATGAATTAGTGAGAGGCCTAGAGCTTTGGACCCTGGCTGCTGGGGTTAAAATCCTAGCTCTACCCTTTTCTAGCTGAGTGACCTTGGACAGGTTACTTAACCTTTCTTGGCTTCATTTTCCTCATCCCTAAGGTAACATGAGCAAGTTACTCAACCATTTTGTCCCTTAACTTCGTAATCTATAAGATGATACAGTTTTCCAGGAGCATTAAATGAGGAAATGAAGTAAAACACTTGGAATAATGCCTGCACATAGTAAATACTTAATAAATGCTGCTTATTGTTGTCTCTATTTTATACATGAGAACCATCTGGTTCAACAGATAAGCACATGCAAGAAATGGATATGCAGTATATCTTATACTAATTTATTTTACATTAAAATGAAATGAATTTAAATTTTCTTTAAATGCTTTTGCAGAGTTGCATTTCAGAGCTCAAGAAGTAGAGCATGGATAATACAGAGAAAGACATTTACTGCTTGTCACAGAGCAGTCACTTTGGAGCTCAGAGCTCTTATCTTTACAACTTCCCTCTGAATTTTAACATAACCCTTGAGGAAACTATGACCTCGTCCATTGAACAACCACCTCTTTGGACTAAGGCCAAATTGGACCTGCCACACTTTTTTATATCACCAGTGAGCTAAAACTGATTTTTATATATTAAACTTAGCAGGTGATTTGATGATAGAAAACACTTATTTTGGACCCCAATTAAATGAATGTTATCCCCCCCCAAAAGAATTCCATAATTCTCATTAGTAGATCTGTATGACAAAAATTTGTAATCAATAGTTACATTTTTAATTACATCAGCAAAACAGTTGTGGAAATTTGTTTTCTTTCTTTATTATGTTAAGTGTCTTCATGATATCCCTGGTTTTGCCTATTGGCCTTCAAAACCTAAAGTACTATCTGGTTCTTAACAGAAAAAGTTTGCTAACTCTTGGTCTAAGACATTAATGTGACTACTTTGTATGAGTAAATGGCTTTTTGACCATCAGGCAGGTATACACTTTGAACTATATTTTTCCAATAGTGGTTATGAATTACCTCTGTTAATCAGATTTGATTTTTATCTAAAATATATAATATTTAGCCTTGGGATTTGAAAATATTTATTTTGAGTTTATGTTAGATGACAGCAAATTTCTTTGTAATTTTAGCGTGATATTGTGACCCTGTATGAGAACAGTCAACCTTTTTGAAATTAGCAGAAGGAGCCTGCAGATGTTGTGAGGGGTTGCTGCCCCCTCTTTCCCAAATAACACAGAAAGATTTTTTTCTTCTGTGAAAATCCAGGAGGCATTTTTAAATTTAGTAAGTCAAAAGATTAGGCAATTTAAAACTATTTTTACAGCTGAATTTCCTCTTCCTCAAAGGTTAATTTCTTGTAAATTTATTTTAACCTCATAAAACTATTAACATTTTTGCTGTTTATTTTCCCTTGGGCTTTTAAATGTTAATGTGTTTTTTAACCTGCATCATTGCGACATCTTTAATGTCTCAGAATTAAAGGAGCTGAGACATACATGGTGAGGAGCCCAGGGTCTGGAACCAGATATTACTTAATAAATATAGTTACATTATTACTGAGAACTGGGAAGGATCTATAGTTCAACTGGTCTTATCCCAACATTATATAATTGAGAAAAACTAAGTCCAGAAAATCTAAGTGATATATCCAAAGCTTCCCAAGCACTCCCACTTAGCAGCATATCCATATTTCAGATTTTCATTTTCATTTCACTAAACCATCAACAGGATATTTTATTATGTCACTGGAAAACCAACTCCACCTCTTCAAAAGAGTATTATGGGACATAATTATCATGAAACTAATTGTATCCATCGTCCCTCTTTTGTTCTTGATCTTTCCTCTGCTCTTAAAATACCTTTCCCAGGGTTTCCCAGGGCTCAGCACAAGGAGCTACTTGATCATTGTAATAGTTAATTGAAATATCTAATCTATTCTCACAATACAAATAAAATATTTTAGAAATGTTCACCTCTGAGTAGTAGTAGTAATGATGAAAATAATTATACTGCCCTTTATTTAATAAATAAATACCTAACAGCACAATACCTCTATACTAGCATAGAGGTATTGTGCTGTTAGTTTGACAGATATGATCTTAATCTTCCTGATAATCATGAAAAGTAGGCATTTTTATTCCCACACATATGAAATATTAAACTGGAAAAAACTTGTGTAATGAATTTGGTACCTGGCTGAGACATAACAATTAGAACAGCTTGCTGAGATGGAAGCTCCTTCCATTTCTCAAGGCCATTTCCTTGGAAAATGAGCCTAAATCCTTGTTACCTCTGTGGGGCTGCCCATGAAAACATTTTGGTGCCCCCTAGAGGTTGTCAGGAATGTACACTTGTCAAATGTCAGGGAATGAGAAGCTGAAGTCAATTCAGCAGGTGCTACCTATCATTCATTGCTGCCTGAGTCTCCAAACTTGGATACAACCACAGAGGAACTCTAGAGAGCTGTGCTTCTCCAGCTTCAGTGAGTATCAAAACCACTTGGCAGCTTATTAGAACTCAGGTTTATGGACTCCAGCCCCAGAGTTTCTGATTGTGTGCTGAGGTGGGGCCTGAAAATGTGCATTTCTAACTATAATCCCTGGTGTTTCTGATGCTGCTGGTCCGGGGACCACACTCTGAAAACCACTGCCCTAGAGAATCATCCCAAAGTTTAAGCTAGCTCCAGAAGCTGGTCCGGTTTCAGTAATCAGGCACAGCTACTGTCAATCCTAGTTCTCCCCTGCTCCCTTTAGATGATGTAAACAGTGTGTGCAGAGAGATGTGGACATCTGTATGAGGGTGACAGTTCCTGATGAACTACAGATTCCTTGATCTCTGGGAATTCCAGAGACTCTATAGGGTGGGTGTAGGAGAACCAGTTGAAGTATGAGGTCAGAGAACTCAGGTTCTGGTTTCAACTGTGTCATGTAATCAGACCTGGCTGAAGACCAACGTCCTCACCTGAGCACAAATAAAATAGCAACCATCTAGAATTACACTGTGGTTTTAACTCTATCAAATAGCTTGGAACCTAGGAGGCATGAAACAAATTTTAATTACATCTTCATCTCCGTGATGTTATGGTTCCATATTTACATTTCCAATATAAAAATATTATAAGAAAAATTATGTAATTAACATGAACACATTTTGCAACAATGGAAAATAGTAACATGAAAGTAAAATCCACAGAATGATTCTATAAGTTTCATGAATTCAATCAATGCTATTACTGTTATCTAACTCTGTTTTTACTCATATTTACCTATTTTTCATCAATTCTCCTTTCTTGTTCCTTTTCCCCATGTATCCCAATTTCACCAAATTTTCCTCCATAGAAAATGCAAATTGAGAGAATGCCTTCTCATTTTTGTTTCATTTTGTTTTTTTACTGTATGAGTGTTTAAATGTCTAAATTGTTTTCTCAGTCATTCTAGCAACTGGATTTTTTTCCTCAAGGTAATAGGGGACTTGAATGTTGAGTCTAGTGGATTCTACTTCTGTTTAATCCAGGTCGGGATTTATGGAGACCTCATGTGGTGACAAAAGGGACCACAGAAGACTTTCTTCAGGATGGGTGTAACAGAGTCAAAGAGAAATTCAGAACTCATTTGGGAACAACATAATCTAGAAAGAGCTAAGACCTAGAAGCTAATGGTCCTGAAGCATGTGAAGCCTCCAAAAACATCCTGAAATAATACTGAAGGAATAATATAATTATATTTTTTTGAATGAGAAATCTGGTCACTCATGTATAAATTTCCCTTTATTAACTGAAAAGTTGATGACACAAAGAAATTAATACACCATGGACATATTAATCCACTGGACATACCTTCTCATTCAAATTTGTATCAAATTAAAAAATGTTTCTGTAGGCTGTGAATGTTATTTTTGGCTCTTTTCTTGGTTTTACACAGAACGGAAAGGGAGCCAGAGAAGGAATCAAACTTGAACTCATGTCTATGACTTGCATTGTGCAATGCTATAAATAGCATGACGTGAATATTTGGAATGCAAGATATGTTTTTGCAAGTAAAATACAGAACCATGATTCTATGTGGTGGATGAAGTTGAACATAAATACTCATATCTTGTTGCTGACAGGGTATCAAAGTTGTGGAATTAGGTTAATTAGTGTAGGGGTAAACATATTGCAACCACATAATTCACTAGTACGGACTATAAAGAAAATTCCCTAGGGGTGTGTGCGGTGGGGAGCGATGGAAGAATCTTTCATCAGTGATAGGTACTTGTTCTTCGTCTCATTTTCCTTACAGGAAAAATGTGACTCTGGCTTCCAATTTTCTTTCTTCAGGAAGTTACGTAACAGACCTTTAAGCTAAAATCTAGAAGGACAAATGAGTTAATGAATGTTAAATGCTTTTGAAGTATTTAAAAGAACAGAGGACTACTAAATCTGTGGCATTAAAATGAGTACTCCTCAGAGTTCCAATTCAGTTATCTAATGGGTACCCCGTCTTTGGAGACGCCCTTACAATGGCTTTAAGTTTTCCATGGCAGGCAAAATGACATAGGTAGAGGTAGCCATTTTGCAAAGATATTTCGGAAAATGTAAGTAGGAAAAAAGTTACTGGGGATATGGGAGAAATTTCAGATTGAGGATATTCTTGTGGTAAAGAAATCGGTCAATTTTCAGAGCACCTCCTGTGTGTCGGGCATATTGTTAGATGCTAGGAATAGAAAAATGAATTGGATGGGTCCTCTTGCCTTCAAGGGGGTGACAGATAATTACACAAATAATTACCACACTGTGAGTGGTATTAGGCTGGGGACTTGCACAAATTCCTGTGAAAGCGGTGAAAGGTGGAATGGAAGCAGGAAGAACGAGGTGAGGCGTTTTAAATTCAAGCGAAATTGTTGACTCATTTAGATGCCATTTCAAACAATAGTGACTTTGGTTTTTGCTGGGGGCGGCGGGGCATGGGGTGGGAGGCAGGAGAGTGGTAGCAGTTGTCAGACACACATCACACTAAAAAGACAAGAAGAAACAAGGAAATTCTCTTCCAAAACAGTGAGGAAAAAATACCCAGAACTTCCCTGAAATAAAGGAAGCCTTCTGGTTACAACGTGCGTTGCTAGGGATTTATTTTTTTCCTCCTTTCCTAAGAGAGTAAAATCACGCAGACACATTCAAGCCCTCAGAGTTTTGTGAGCATATTGTGTATTCAGGACGTCAACTGAGCATGGTGTTAAGTGCGTGACTATAAAGAAAGGGTTAAACGGAAGGGGGTGGGTCGGAGATGGGAAGGCTGGCGAGAAGGTTCAAAAACACCATTTTCCAACTTGCAAAAACTCTGAACTTTTAAGCACCCAAAAATACACATGTGTGTGTCTGTGAGCTCAGGCAGATCTATTTCGGTAGAATTTTTAAAAAAAATTTAAAATCGTAATCTCTCTGTCTCTCTCTGTGCTTCAAACACCGAGCAGCCCCCTTAGGATCGCTTGGCAAAAGCTGCAGCAGAGGCACCGGCAGCGCTACTTACGAGCCGCGCTCAAAGCCACCCTCTCGTCCTTCCCCCGCTGCGAACTACCGTCTTCGAGTCCGGGTCACCTCTGGGGCCCTGGAGTTGGGGGCGGGGGCCCGGGAACCTCCTTCCTCCGCCAAACTTTGCCCGGGCGTGGGAGCGAGGGCGCGAGCCGCGGTGCGCGGGAACGCGCCGCCGGCCGCCGCCTCCGCCGCCTCCGCCCGGCGCTGGCAGCCGGGGGCCTCACCTCTCCGCTGCGAGGTGCGGGCTCCCAGCGCTCAGCCAGTGGGCGGTGCCGGGCCGCGCGGGGCGGAGCCGAGGGGGTGGGGGCTCCGCCGGGTATATAAATCCGGCGCCGGTTTAACTTCTGACTTGGGGTTATTTATTTGGGGAGTGCGCGGACGGCGGAGGCTGGCGGCGGCGGCGGCGGTGGCTGCCGCAGACGGTGGTTAAAAAAAGGCGGCGGCGGCGAGTGATGGCAGCGCCGTGGCTCCCGGGCGCAGGCGGGAGCTGCCGAGCTTTCCGGGCAAGGCGGGAGCGCTGAGGAGAAAGGGGAGCGTCCGGGGGCTCGCGGCCGGCTCCAGAGGCGCGGGCTGGTTTTTTGTTCGGCTGCGCTGAGCGCCAGGCAGCCCGAGCCAACAACTCCAGTTACAACAACAACCCACCTTCCCGCAGCCGAGCGAGACTAGGGCTGCTGCGTCCGTCCTATTGTTTAGACACTTGCCAGGAGCTCGGGAGTCAGCAGAGCCACCGAGTCCCCGCTCCCTGTCGCCGCTTTCCCTCTTTCCCACTTCCCTCCCCCAAGAAAGGGGCGCAGAAAGCCACCTGGAGAGGGGAAAGGGGCTGGAAGGACACAGGCTGCTCCGGACTGCGGCCGCCGAGTCAGGTGCAGCGCCCAGAGTCGGGCGGCGTCGCGACGTCGGCGGTACGACTCCCACCGTGGCTGTGGGGACTGGATTCAAACCCTGGGAAAAGTTCCTGCACTTTGAGAAGGAGGACCCACTTGTGGGCTGTCGGGGGGAGACCGAAGGGCTGCCCCGGCCCAGGAGCCTGCTCTTATTTCTTCCACCTTTGCCATCAGGTGTCTGCTGCGGAGCTGCGGCGTATCCGGGAGACGAGAGGGGCTGACACACGCACGCACACAGGACTGCCGTTCAGCTGCCTCCTGGGGTCTCCTCGGATTAGCAGATACCACCGACCCAGCTGCCATCTCTCCACCGTTCGGAACGCCCCGGGAGGACCCGGGAAGCGGACACCTCCAGCTTGGCCTTTCCACTCTTTCTGGCCGGCCGGCCAGCCATTCCGTACTCCGCCTTAGCAGGAGCTCTCATCCTCAACTTGGCCTCTTGGCTTTCCTCTCCCGGGGTCGTGACTAGTGGATATTCCTGCCTGCTGGGCGGCTCGATTGCCCTTTTGTCTTTTCTGCGTGACCCCGGGGAAGGCCCTCGTGCGGAGCGTCTCCAAGGACGCCGGGGCGGGAGGCGGAATTGCCCAGACATCCTTCAGCGAAGTGTATGTGTGTTTGCAAATCGTCCTCCGCTGTCGGTAGACGACGAGGACCGGCCCGGGCTGCGGAGGAGCAGCAGGCCGGTGGGGCAGGCCGCGAGAGTGAGCCTCGCCAGGAGCCCCGCAGCGCGGTCCCGCGCCCCCTAGGCTGCGCGTCAGCCCGGTGCGCCCCCGCGCGCCATGTCCGGTCGTCCAACGCGCTCCGCTCCCGGCCCGCGGGGCTCCTGCGCCTTCTAGTTTCGGAGAGCCCACTTTGACCGAGGCCACCATTCCTACTGAGCTTCCGTCTTCTGTCTCCTACCGTCCCCACTGGAATTGGATTTGCAGAGGGGGTCGGTGGAACCGGAACACCCCTGTTCCACGCGCAGCTGGCCCCTGCATCTTCACGATCTTCACCGCGGTTGGAAGCTCCAGGTCTTTTACCTCCAAGTTGATATTTGTGAGGCAGACGACGCGTGACCTCCTCCCCGCTGCTTTGGGGTCTCCCTGTAGCCTTGGCCGGGCCAACTGATCTTCAGGACCTAAAGTTGCCCAAGGAGCGCCTGCCTTGCAGGAGGAGGGTGAGGGGAGCTGAGAGGCGTGTATCTGTGTTAGCTTTACTGCCTTGAATATTACTGTTACTTCTATATTATCTTGTGCACGTTTTCCGGACACTCTGGGTTGCTAGACTCGCGCCAGGCACTGGGCCTCAGGCACAGCGCAGTTCCAGCAGAGCAGCAAGCTAAAGAGAAAACCCCTGGCGCCGGCGAGCTAGGAGGCGGCGAGGGAAGATGCGCGGCGTGGGCTGGCAGACGCTGTCCCTGTCGCTGGGGTTAGTGCTGGCGATCCTGAACAAGGTGGCGCCGCAAGCGTGTCCGGCGCAGTGCTCCTGCTCCGGGAGCACAGTGGACTGTCACGGGCTGGCGCTGCGCAGTGTGCCCAGGAACATCCCCCGCAGCACTGAGAGACTGTGAGTATGGGCTCTTCCTCCCCCTTCCTCCCCACCATCCGGGTCGCGCAGCCCCTGCGTCGAGACTGGAGGGACTGAGCGGCACAGAGAACTGTGCCTGGGGCAGTCCTCACTAGCTTTCCCGAAGGCGCATCCTGGTCTTGAACTCTCTGCGAGGGCGCTGCCCGGGGAGGGGCCACTGCCCAAGGAGGGGCGGGCCCGCTGGCTGCTGCGCTTGGTCCCTTCCTCCCGCTCCAGTCTTGCCACTCGCAGCCCTTTGCGGGCGTTTTGTGAGGCTGGGGAGACGGGGAGATGGGGGACGAATAGACGCGGATGCCCGGGGCAAGGGAGACGCGACTTTGTTCCTCGGACTCTGTAAACGGAGTCACCTTGCGGTTGGGAACTGTCGCGGGTCGGTTCAGGGCCGATTCCCGGCTCTTGTCACCGCGGGGTGGCGCGAAGAAGGGGGGGGTTGACGCGGGAGGGGGGTACTCAAAAGAGAGAAACCTCCGCTCCCCGGCTTTGTGTCGCCCTCCTGGGGACTGAGGGAGAGGAGACGGGGTCGTGGGGAGGCTGAGCCCGCCCAGGGGCGCTTCTACAGGCCGCGGAAGGAAGGATGCCCCAGGACGGCAGCAGCTTCCGCGGTGGCCGCGCGCAGCCCCCCGCGACTCTTCCCCCGCCTTTCATTTCTCCTGGGAGGAGGCGGCGGCGGCGGCGAGCCCCAAGGACCTGTCCGAGGGGGGAGGCTCCGGAGGCGGACCACGTCCCGTCGGCTAGGTGAAGTTAGGGCTGGTTCTCCAAGCGGAGCCGGCCAAGTCGGGTCTGACCAATTTGGTGACCCCGCCGCCCTCGGCTGCCCCCTTCGGCCCTTCCTGCTGAGCCCTAGTGCCCCCTTTCCACCTTTCTGGCAGTTTCTGCGTCCCTGCTCGTGGCAGCATCTCCTCTTCCTTCCTCTCTTCGCGCTCTGCTGCCCGCAGACATCCCCGCCTCCCTGTCTCTGTGAGCCTCTAATGAAGAAGTAATCGCAACGCGGGTGTTGACGGCCCACGCGCCGCTTGTGGGGCGCTCTCCGAGTTCAGGGAAGTGGAGCGTGGAGGCCGTTCTCTTTGTGAACGCAGAGGCCGCCGCCCCGCGCTTCCCGGGCGCCCGGGGCGCGCTCCCCTCGCCGCTGAGCTTGGGCCCGGCGGGGCGAGGGCGGCCGGGGCAACGCTCTCAGCCTGCGCTCCCCGGGCCCCTGCGCCCCCAGGCTGTGAGGGGGCCGGACGGCGGAGGGGACGCCTTGGACTTGCAGGTTTCCACCAGCGCGGCCCGCAGCGCGTCGAGTCGATCTCTTATCCAACCCATTTTCCTCGCCCTCAGTTTAAAGGCCAGAGTTGAGCCATTCCTTCCCTTGCCAGTGGCTGCCCCATCCCGAGCCCCACTGGGCCGCCCACTACTCCGTCTCTGCCCTCCTTCCCTGGCCCGCAGCGCTGGGCAGGTTGAGGCCCTACCAAGGGTATCTTGTCAGAATGTGATCTCCCAAGTTTGTCTGGGATTGGGGGGCTGGCGGTGGCGGTTGGGACTCAGCTTATGTCAAGTAGCCCGGAAAAAGAAAGACTCCAACCACTGTAGGAACAATTCGATGGTACTTTGCTCAGCACAGAAAATGGGTTGGGGAGAAAGCAGTGCAGAACTCTGTTTTAGCCCTTGTCATTTCATGCTATTCAGAACAGTTTAAAGTTTAAGCACTAACATGTCTTATTCAACAAAAAAGGGAATGGTTTGGGAAAAAAATAGCAATTGAGTTTTAAGGTCCTTGAAAAAAAATTTATCCCTATGAGGGATCTATAAAGAAGTTTCAGAAAATAGTTTACTCAGTGCTGGCTTATAAAATTATATCATTGACAACATAAACACATTAAATACACATGATGTTTTAAAGTCAAGGTAAGGTTTACTTCCGTGAAGGACAACATTCAAACCGCAGCAAAAACTGGTTTTATTTGAAATGATTGGAACCAGGGCAAGTTTAGATCTTGACCTAAGATGCCAGAAAAGGGGTTTGTGACTCTTGAGGGAAACGTGGTGCTGAAATCTGAACAAAAATGTCAGGGCCTGAATACTATTTCCATTATTGCCCTTGCTAGTGGTTTTCACTTTACAGTCACAGCGGGGGTCCCTGAGCTGCAAATGAAGACTTTCGTTTTCATACAAACATAGAATTGTTGGAAGGTAAATGCTTATAAATGCGAGTCTTTGAAGTGCAGTTCTTTTGATGGCACTCTAACTTTATTCTTTGCCTTAGGAAGTTTAGCCATGGTGCCACCTAAGGATAGCGTTCTGAATTTTTAAAATTTCTTCCTGAATAGTATTAGAAAAGTGTTCCTTTAACTTCCTGAAGGTAACTTTTTGGGACTGTTCCAAACAGTAATAGTAAATAGCAGAATACCTGTGAAATTCATATACACTTCCTTATAAAAGCAAAAATTGAAAGCATCCCATACACACACAAAAGAGAACGTCTCTTGATAAGGGAATCACTTCATTTTCTTGTCATATGACAGCAAGCATGGACTCTGTAAACTTAAGAATCATTTTAAAACTTTTCTTTCAAAGATGACTTCCTTTTGTTTCTGTCTCTTTTACTTTGCAAACTACTTTAGTAATTGGAACTGATCCTTTATCTCAAAGCTTTTATTTAGTTTGTATTTGTCTTTATTTAACTAGATAGTGGTAGAAATTAAACGGAACTTTCATTTTCTTACTTATTTTCTCTTAGGGATTTGAATGGAAATAACATCACACGGATTACTAAGACAGATTTTGCTGGTCTTCGACACCTAAGAGTTCTGTAAGTATGTTCTTCTGTGTTTTGGAGAATTCTCTTTTGTTTTTTAAGGTTGTGTACTTTGAATTGTTACTGATCTCAGTTTTAATAACTGTCTCAATGACAGAAACATAAAATTTTAAAAGGCCTTGGTTTCCTTTCTTTTTTTTGTTTATCAGTGTACTTCAATTTTTAATAAAAATGTAGGCCTTTATTTTAAGGTTGGATGCAAGCCATAGAAACAGTATAATGGAAATGACTTCAAATGTTTGCTATACCATACCCTAAGTGCCTTATGCATATAAAAATGTAGAATAGTTGCTTTTACAATATGAATGAGTAATATGAGACATTTGATATACTTTTAGGATTTGAGATTAACTATAAAGTGGGCCTGCATTTTATTATTGCTAATATAAAAATGTTCAGACTTCTCTAGCAAACAACATGTACCTATATTTTCTAACATTAAAATCAAACAGTCCAGGTTTTCGCAGTTTTTAGTGGGAAATGTTTCTCTATAAAAATATGTTGGTCATATTTTGAATCGTTTCTTGTATTTTATATCTTTGCAGCTCTTATAAAGTTGTTGCAGTATGATTACATTTTTAATTAATGTGTTAAGTTAGTTGTGAATGAACAATCATTTGAGATTCAGTGTAATGTAAAATTGTTTTTACCTACAGATTTATAAATGTTTACATTGCAGTGAACATATACTCTTGATCATTGCGTGTTCATTGTTCATTTTTGAAAAACACATTTTTGGCCTTTATGAATTCTTCCAGTTTCTGACGTATATCCATCAGTGAATTGAAGTATGTGTATGATGAATTATTGTATGTTGTTTCTTTCAGTTAAGAACTCACTTGAAAAACAGCCATCAAAGTTGTAGTGTCATGGGTTACTTTTCGGGATATACTATAGTTTATGGTTCAGGATTCTGACGAAATTTTGTGAGAAACTGAATTAGTATTTTTTATGAAAGTTTCGTGATGAGGATGCTATTTTCCTTCCCTGATTTTTCTCAGATATAACATTGTTAGATTTGATATTGAATCTCAAACCAGAGCAGTATTTAACTTCATAAAGGGACAAGTTTTCAGTTGCTGAATTGACACTTTTTCAGATGGTGAATGGTAACATTAAGACTCCTGTTATACTTTGCATTTCAGTCAGCTTATGGAGAATAAGATTAGCACCATTGAAAGGGGAGCATTCCAGGATCTTAAAGAACTGGAGAGACTGTAAGTATTTTCAATTCCAAACTTATGACGACATAACTATATTTTAAAAAATACTTGCACTTCAAGGACCATGTCTTCAATTTCATGCCTTAGTCTTTGTAAGTTTACAGAAACAAGAAGTTGATAAAGTGATTTTCAAACTAATTTACGATTAGAAATAATAGAATTTTTGCATAAATAGTACTAACTTGTACAAGTTCAAAAATACAGACTTACTTTCCTGAGACATTTACTTCCTTGGTAACCATTGCTTTGGTACTTAGAGATGTACATTTTTTCTTATTTTTCATCTAGTTTGTTTTATTTGCTTATGTAGGAAGAAAGGTAGTGATTTTATTTGTATTTGTGGTGCATTATGGAAAAGAAGAGTTTTGCTGATAGTTATTTTAGTTCCCATGCTATTGCTATGTGTGTCATTAGTGACATTGGAGGAAATATTTAAAGTTCTTAGTGATAAAGATTTGCTTTCTGATATTTAACACGTGGTGAGTATTGTTAATAACTGCTATTCACAATTTTATTTCATTATTTTATAGTAGCTTTCTAAATATTTTTTTGCTGGAAAAAGAATTTAGTAGAAATAGAAGTAAGAGTTATGTTATCAAAACACATCATTTAACATTGATTGTTTTTTTCCAAGAAGATCAAATGTGGACTTCAGGATTTAAAATACATTTTTATTTTTTCAGGCACAAAATCTTATGGATTGTTATATATTACTGGAGGACCATTATTATTTTATGCCTATAGTGTATATATACAAAAGACAAAAACCTCTGCTGAAATAATTAGATAAAATACACAGTTTGTCATTTGAAATATGAATTACATATCTCCATATGTCTTGATAATTCAAGTTTAGTAGCTTTGCATTTCTAAGGGCAAATGTCAGCTCTCTTAAAAGTAGCAACAATTATCTTAATGTTTCCATGCCTGCTTTAAGAGGCACTTTAGGTAAAAATAAAAATTTTATTTAAAATAGTGAAATATGAAGTTCATTTAGAGCATAGCACGTACGCAGATTCACTGGGCCCAAGGGCAAAAGTTAATTCTGTGTAATTGTAAATATAAAAGTGGCTTGCCAACTTCTAAGGTATTTGTAAATATAGGCTACATTTTTATAACCTAAAGTAAACTTAAACAGAGATACCTAATTTATTTTGCTATAAAATTTTGTTCATGAATAATATTACAATATAGGGATATAATTGTGGAATTCAAAATAAATTTAAAACCAGTACTTAGAGCTAGTTTTGGGGAGGGGATAAAAATAAGGTAAATATTTGGTTAAGTTTATAACAAAGTTTATAAGTTCATAAGCTGTTTCTTAATATATAAAAATACTCTGAAAGTATTTATTCTTTGATCTCTTTTATGAATAGCTAATTTCTAGTGAGAACTTGGCAAAAGTATTTTTAATTCATCCATTAAAAACTAAGCATTAATATAATTTAAATGTTTAGTAAGATGAATAGATAATTTAAAATTATCATTTAAACATTAACAGTTTTTTCATGAATAACTTATTTATTCATATATATGTGTTTAGTAGTCACATATATACATTTTTCCATGTGAGAGACATATATGTATGTATATGTATATTTTTTTCTTAAACAACTTCGACACAATTGAAGGATTCCCAGTGGCTTTTCATGAAGTCTGTATTTTGTTTATATTGTAGTTTTAAATATTTTCAGAAACACTGGAACAAACCAAACTTTCTCATTATTTTTCAAGCCACTTTGGAGTATCATTTGAACTTTCATCTTGAATAAATTAACTTTTCCTAAAAATTATTAACCAGTTACCTTATGATCTGAAATTCGATTAAAGTTGTAAGTAGGTACTATTTTTTGACTTTTACTTCTCCGGGAATGTCACTTCATCTCAGAACAATTTTCTATTCTACGGAGATGCAGTCAGATGTTTCAGAGTGGGAGGAGGATTTGTAATTTTGAATGAAAACTAATATATATGCAGGACTTCTTTAAATCACCCCAGCTGTTGGCTGAGAGCAAATATTTCATATTTGTGAGGAAAAGCTGAGAAAATTCCTTTTGTTTACAACTGCCAAGTCCATCTGATGGAAACACATTGTTATCTGACAGCCAATTCATCTCCTTGGGACTCTGGAATTCAAAACCATTTCTTAGGAACATTGTGGATACACTTTTCAAATATTTATTTCTTTAAATACATTAAATGGCAAGCAGTTTTGCTAAAGAATGCATTCAGGTTATTGTGGAACAAACTATTTTAAATTTTGTTCAGTATATTAATTAAAAAATAAAAATTAAAAAAGCCACCCAGAGAGTTCTATAATCAAATTACTATGGCCTTATAATAATATTATTATGGTATATATTCTTATTGTAGTAGGTGATGTCATTAACATCACACAAATTGTCTTTTTTTCCCCCGAAAGTTGCAAGAGACAATGTGATAAACAGGAAGTAATCAGTGAGTTAACTTTTAAATAATTATATCTTGTGTGAGCTTATATGTTTTTTAGAAATTTAAACGTGAGTTTTAAATTCAAACTCCAAATTATGAAAAGGTGTATAAATGCAGGTTTATCTTGTAAATGCCATTTATACTGTATATATATATAATATATAATATGGCAAGTTAATTTTCTTTCTTTGTGTGAAGAACAAAAAATAAAAACATTAACTTTATTCGTATGCAATTTATGGTTCTAAGTTATTTTTTCATTTTAAAATGATAAAATCAGAACAATGCCAAATGATATTTTGTGAATATTTCAAAATTATAAGTTTTTTTCTTTTTATTTTATGTTGATAGAGTTTTAACTTGATCTAGGGAAAGAAGCCATCTGAGAACAGAAGATAAGAGCTGTGCCTTTTAGAAATCCAACTTTTAATCTCTAAGAAACAGGGTCATGTGATTAGGTTGGATTTAATTTTAGTATAGGATGAGAAAATCATTATTGGTAAATCAAAGCATTATAGCTACAAAAGAAACACATTTTTTACACTTCAAAGAATTGATGAAATACAAAGTTATCAGTCAAAATGTCAAGAAGTAGATGGGTATAGAAATCCTCTCTCCCTTCCCCCCTTTTCTGTCTCACTGCCTCCTTTCCCCTCACTTCCTTCTTTGTATTGTATAGAGAACAACAGCAGATGATACGATGATCAGAATGTGGTTATGAATCATTGTAAAAGGAATAAGTTTTAATCACGCCTACACATTATGAGCACACAGTACTTCCTGTTTTGACAGTTTCCTATTCTACGCCCTGACCTAACATGTGCACTGGTGATTCCCGTGGATGCCCTGTGTTGCCAGTAGTACCTGCTTATCTGGGATGAGAATGAAGCCTTGAGAATGTGCCTCATGTAGATTGTATTAACAGGTCTCATATTGTTTAATCAAATGTTCAAATGAAATCTAATATAGTTAAGTGACTAGATAGTCAATGGAAATTAATTAAGGAAAAAAAAACTACAAATAAGCTACAGTAAAGAAACATTTAAGAATTATCCTTCTTTATATTTCACGGAAGATGCCTGTGTATACTTGCAATAAAGTCTCCATGCAAAATTATTAATTCAAGGTATTTCTTGGTTAGTGTGTAATGTGTTAGAAGGCTAAAAAAAATCACAATGGGACCCCTGACTTTTCTATGCTGGTGTAAAGTTATGTTGTTCACTTATGTCTTACGGGATTATGCTGCAGTCATTAAAGTTCTATTTTATGGCCACTTCAGTGTTTCACTACTGCAAATCATCTGCTTTTGTAAGTTCCTGGATAATACAAATGCAAGAGTATGAGAAAGTTTTTGAAAATTTTTTAAGGTTGTCCAAAAAAATTAGGGTATTTTGTCCGAAATGCAACGAAACACTCAATGCAAAATAAAATGCGTATATGCCTAAGTTACATTAATGAGAACCAATAGCATACCATTGAAAACCTTGGATATTAGATATTTCATTAACTTCACGGTCATACCCTTGCAATAAGGAAATTGCAGAAGTGATAAAGGCAAAGGCTTGGACTGCACTTTTTTTCCTACCAATAAGTTGTAAAGGCGTTCCTATAAGACAATATTGCTTTAAACATTCCAAGTTTTGGTATCTTTGGATTTGAGATTACCTTTTTTCTACTAACTTTGTCATTTGATACTCATTTTTGCTTGAAAAAAAGAGTCCTGAAAATATTATTATAATGAAGCCATGCAAAGCCTGTTCACTTAGCTATTTTAAAGTTTCTATCAAGTAAATACAAAGAAAATACTCATTTTAATTTAGAAATGTCTTTACAATAGAGCCTAAATTTGACTAAACACTATCCTCTCCTTAAAGGATATCTAAAAGGCACATGTATTTTTTGAAGGTGGTGCTGAGTTATTTCTCCCTGGGTGTGCATACCATGCGTAGGCATGAGACAGCCAATGTGAGGCTGAGGAACTACGGCACTCTAGAATTTTTGTTGTAGGTCGCTATACATGAGTTCAAATAGAGAATAGGTTGTGGAACAGGTCTGAAGGAAGGCTCCCCTTATCCCCTGTTCATCAAGGTGGAGAATCCCTCTTCTGACTCAACCTGCAAGTTTATAGGCAACACATAACACGTCCTTTTTCTTGAAGTAAGGGCAAACTAACAGTGCTAATCTCCTTGGAAAAGAATGCAAGCTCATCTTAAAAGAATTGTTCTCTGGCACCTTTATACCCAAGTTTAAAATCACGGCAGTTATTTTCTTGGGAAAGGCTCTTTAAGAACATCTCAAACGCAGCATGTACATTGTATGAGATAAATCATGCACCTAGATGTTCAAGAGTGTATCACTATCTGTGATAGCCAAATATCAAATTATTCTCACCTGTTTGTAAGCAATATTGAACGATTTTAAATTACATTTACTGACTATGGTCTTAGAAGGCTTTAATGCAAGTGCACTATTAGAAGTTTTGCAGAACATTCAATCTGTCTGAGAGGGTTTCTCATGCAGCATTTTTTTTTTTAATGGGCCTTGAAGTTGAACGGTGGTGAGAAGGCCTGTTTGCTCTTTGTGGACCGTTTTATAAATTCTGGAACAGCAAGGCTGTTTATTTTTCCCACATCTGTTTTGGGCTCATCCTTTGTGACAGTGTTTGCTGGATGCTGTGTCCTTTATACCTCCCCTGAAATGAGTAGTTTAGTTTGCACTGTTACAATGTATTTGTGGAAGCAACGAATGTCAAATATTTTACATTGAACTCTGTCTTTCATTCCTGTTGGATACCTTTCTGCCTGAATTATGCCTTCTAGACTGAATTTCACAACTTTCCATAGAAGGAGAGACTTTTCTGTATGGACTTTGTATATATTGCTCTTATCTGTTTTCAAAGCAATTTATATCTGCTGGACCGGGAGAAATATTGGTGAAAACACTTTCAGAATGAAAGTTTGGTAACAATAGCACTGATTTGGTTTTAATGCAATTGGAATCTTGCTTTAAGATAACATTAACAAAAATTTGTTTGATTGTCTTCTTGGCAGTGTCTGTCCGCCCTGGATGCAGGTGGGGCTTCATCTCTCTGCTGCTGCTCTGCTCAGTGTAGATAACCTAGACTCCCCTCAGTGTAGGCACCTTGTAATTTTATATGTTATTGCCTGGTGTCCTATGAATATTGGCAGACACTCATTGGTTGTGCTGTTGATTGTGCTTTCTAAACAGATACAAACTCTTCTACCTGCTTTTAAAACATTAGCTAGGAGTGGCATCAAAAAACCCTTGGTTTCAATTCCACTGTGAGATCTTGATCAAATTGCTTCGTCTTTTAAAACTGCAGTTTTATCATCATTAAAACAGAAACAGTTATCATATCTCATAGTATCGGTACACGATTTTACTAAGATAATGCACAGAGTTTCACAAAATGCTTGACGCAGAGTTAGCATGTAAGGAACTATTATTATTATACATTTCAGCATCTCCTTTCCTGTTTTTCAGAAGCTGAGTTTCGGAATTATTTTATCTTATTGAGCTAAAAAAATGTGTCTATAATAAATTTGACTTTTAAATATCCATATTTACTATCGTTTTCCTTCTGATTTTCTTATAGCATATAATCAATAGACGAGATGCGAAGAAAGTACAAAACCTTCTGCAAATTTTTTTCAGAGTAGTTATCAAAATCTCTGACTATATAGAGAATATCAAGAAGTAAGGGGAATGAATAGGAAGCAACATTTTTATTAATAAGTTTTGATCTCCCTACCACAGAATATAAAGGGTGAAAATACTGATATCACTGCTGAAAATACAAACTTTATCTAATACTAGCTAAATGTTAAAAATCTTTGCTTTAAAAATGTTAGCATAAAAGACAAATGGAAATTTACCTGAGAAGAAGGCATTTATGTTTGAGAAATAGGAGATTGTAAAAGAGACTTTTTAAGGCAGCATTTATCAAATACTTGTTACAGATCAGGCACATTGTAAATACCTTACATTTACAATGACAGGTAAATATGAGACTTGCATTTTTTACTAGCTTTGGTAAAATCGTTTTCATTTTACATTTTGGATTGGGGTGAACGTTGCAAATGTTAATTGAATTGAGGTGAAAGTTGAAACAATAAGATACCTCCAACCTCTAGTAATGGACAAGTCACAGGAGCAGCTGCCAGATAATAATTTGAAACAATGCTTGTCAATAATGCTTATGCTGCCCTTCAAGTTGAGGTTGTTAAGAACCTGCATTTCAGAGGCCAGTGGTCTTTAGTGTGACACAGAAAGATCATTCACCCCACTGAAGGTCACAGTCATAAAATAGCCCATAGCACAGAGGAAACAGTTGCTGAGATCTTTCTTATCTTTACCCTAAAAAAATGTGTCTCAGAGACCCACATTACACACTTCTCTGAAACCATGAATTTCTATCCAGCGAATTTTCAGTCAGTCTCCTGAGATCTTGTGGGCAGATTCCACCTAACTGGTGATGACACAGGAGCTGAATATCACTGAATCTCTTATCTGTCCTTTGACACAATTGAGTATCCTTGCTGGGAACAATTGGTAACTGACCCACCTGGTCTGCTTAATGCAGCAAATTCATGTTGGTTCCCATAAATCCTCCTCTGAGATGCCCTTAATTCACTACATGCTGTTTATCTGTTCTTGGTCTATTAGATGTTAACTTCTTTAACACATTTACATTAGAGTTATTATTATGACACGCTCACCTTCAAGCTACTAAGAAGTATTCTGTGGTATTAGAAGAAGCTAGGTTACTTTTTCTCGAGCTGTGTTTAGAAATTGTTGTGCACCTTGATAGTCTTTAACTTAATTCTGGATTTTAAAAAATCCTCTTTAGTTTAAAAAGTTAATTTCTGGTCATTGTATTATAAATTCTGCTTAAATTTTTTTCCTTTATTGAATATTTTGGAAGAGTTTCACTTTTTATTTTAATGTTTGTATTTCCATTTATTCTTAGTTCTAATGGAAGAGGAAATAGAACAGGAAGCAAAAGTGTACTGATACTCTTTTAAAGAAAAAAAGTGGAATCATACTGTTTTTCTATGCGTGTTACCACGTCACCTATTATCTGCCTTTTTTTGTATGATAGTACTGTGTCTTATACACATGGTAGGCTTAGACACATTAAGATCATTCATAATAATTTTCAAGAAATAGTGATAAATTACTTGAATTCTGAGGAAAATATTTTATACGTATTTTTGTTTTGCTCTCAATTTTAGGTATTTTAAATAGATCATTAAAATAGTGAACTGCCTATACAGCTAGTTTTTTTTTTTTTTTAAATAAAACTTGGTGTTTTATTTTTAGGTGATTCATTCATAGATATTTAGGAAGTGGGCTATGTAAAACTACATTTTTCCCAAAAAAAGACTGGTGAAAAGGAAAGTTGAGGATTACATTATTCTGAATTATTTTGAGGAATGTTTAGACTGTGTCTCTTTGAAAGGAGTGATTCAGAGGGTATGTTCTGGAGTCAGCCCACCTGAATTCAGGTTCTAGCTCTACTTTCTATGAGCTGTGTGCCTTCATCCAAAACAGCAGTGACAGTAGCACCTACTTATGGGGTAGAATGAATGTGATAATTCATGTAAACTTCTCAGAACAGTGACTATCACCTAGTAAGCTTAATATATGTTAGCTATTACTTTGGGAATGAATTAAGAACCACTAAGAACTTGAGAAAAAATTGAGAAAAGACCCTGCTTGCACCCTATCTGAATTATCTACTTTCTTACAATATCCAAAATGATACCAATGTAGACCCATTAACAAGAAATCTGGTAGCAGCCCTCCGTCACTTGGATATTTGAATTTATTTCAACATATTGAATTCCTTCCAATTTCTAGATGATGTTGAGAATGGCATGGCTGGGGGAGGTTGAAGGAAGGGAAGGGAGGCAATTGCTATATAGAGCACATGAAAGGAGGTTTGGTGGCGGGTCTTCGGTTATCTGGAGGGTGGCATAAAACCTAAGGTGGGTACCTTAGGGAGCATGCCTGGAGAAAGTTGCCTGAACATAAAATGCACATGCTAGGATTTTGCTGAACTATATCAAAATGCAAAGAGCAGTTTTTCCTAAGGACCTAATAAGTGCCCGGGAAGAAGGAAGGAAATACACAGATATGGCCTTTACACTTGAAGAGCTTACAGTGTAGTGGGAATCAGACCAGTATGTGAATAAGTATAATATAGTGTGAGGGACTCTTATTTATCAAATACTATGGGCATATGGAGACACAGGCAAGGGAGGAATCAACTTCATGTAGGAGAATCAGGGGAATTACACAGAGGATGTAAGAAAGTACCTTTTGGAGAAAAGGGAAAGCTCCATACAGAGAGTTGCCTCTGCAGGGGCTGGGGACCTGAAGGAGCGTGCTTGTTTTGGCTGGAGAATCATGGACGATGTTTGTTAGTCCAATGGTTTGGATCAGATTATGAAAGCACATCTCTGTCATGTTAAATATTGCAATTGCCTCTTTGGACGATGGGGAGTCTTCCCTAGACAAATTCTCATTAGCCCTGTTGTGAATACTTGTAATCTCTTTTTTCAGACACAATATAACAAGGTCATCGTTAAGTTATATTTTATTGAAAATGTTTAATGGTAGACTCTGGAAGTACTCTTTCCTCAGAACCATGCCTGGCAAAGAAAAAAAAATAAAAGCTTTTGGTTTCACTTTACATTTAACCTTGTTATGTGCTTTATTCATCAAAATTAGTGCAGGTGAAAAGTAAGTCCACCCTTTCACTACTGATTTTACTATTTTCCCTCTGATTGTCTCAGCATCCATTTTCATGAGCATACATTTTATTAAGTGCTGAGAGTATTTCTGTAGATGACCAACTTCTTAATAATATGAGTTATGTAGCAAAAGACGGTAAGCATAGCTGTCATTGCCTCATGGCATTTTAGAGTTGGAAGAAGTTCTGAAGTTCACCTTGTCCAACTTTTCACTTAATGCAGAATTTCTTTTTATTACATCCGTTGCGGGGAAAAAAATGCATAGCCTCGGCTTGAATATATGCGGAGTAAGGAGTTGAGAGCTTCCTAAAGCCGATCATCCCATTTCTTAATATCTTTTATACTTAGAAAGGTCTTCCTTATGATCTACTTTCTTGAGTTATAATTACTAGTGCTATTCCTGCCCTCCAGAGACTAAATAACTGTAATTCTGCTCCCATCTGATGACCGTTTAAATATGTCATCGTATTTAGAAGAGGGCAAGATTGATATGCCCTCTTTTCCTGCCACCTTAACATTTATCTTGACCACAAGAAACACCTCAAGTTTCTTCAGTGTGATGTTAGTTTCTGGACGTCCTTACTCTCCTCTGGAGCTATAGCAGCTTATAAATCATTTAAGTGTGCATTTTACATCAGCTTGTCATCATTTTATTTAAATTTGGGAAAAGTAGAGAGGATAGATATTTATTTTTACTGAAACGTTAAATTGTACACTTAAAACGAATGAGATTGGGATATGAGTACATGAGGGCTAGATTTTGCCACTCTTTAGTTAATGTGCATAGTCCAAAAGAGCTTAGTTATGTAGTACCGGGGCTTAAATTGAGTTAGAGTTGCATTCAGATTCTTTTCTAAAATATTTAAGACATCGCAATATCAGTTAAACATTAAGGAAAAAACATTACTTAAACATTTTTGCCCTCACTGTTAGTTATAAGTCAGCCTTATTCAGTTAAGAGTCAAGAACTGTGGATTGCGGTTTTCTTGTGATTTTGCCTAGAGGTAGAAACCATGCTGACACTTTCTTATACATATTTCTGAAACTAAATGAAAAGCTAAAAAAAATGAAATTTCCACCTCCCCTCAGTACCTTGGCTGAAAATGTAGGTCATTGGGGACAGCGTATGAATTATTTTAGGGCACCATTTAATATGGTATTTCTGCTGTATGTTGAACTTGCCTAACCTAGACACCAGAGTCTGAGTCCAGAAATCCTGTTTCATTGCATCTGTGCTGGTTGACTGATGTCGCAGGGGATGTGAATTTAGAGTTTAGGCCCCAGTAATCATCATCTGAGTAAGCACAATGGAAAATTGCTTTAAAGAGTCATGTAACAAAAGGTGTAACCAACTTCTGATTTTCAATGCTTGAATTCTCTTGAATGTCGTTTCATTCTTTACTGAAATACAGGATGAGGCATGACACTACCCAATCACAGTCTCATTGTTGGGTACTTTCTATGTAACATACGCTTTGTTTTTGTTTTTCTCAAAAGGCGTTTAAACAGAAATCACCTTCAGCTGTTTCCTGAGTTGCTGTTTCTGGGGACTTCGAAGCTATACAGACTGTAAGTAGACAGAAATAGTTATTGTTGCTTTGGTTAGTACCTCGCGTTTTATTAAATGTATTTTGGATCTGTTTCCTTGTGCTTTCCTGGAATCTATTCATCTATTCACCCATAGATTAATGGATTAAAAGTTTGCCTTTCTTTTTTTCTTTTCTCTCTCTTTTCATTTTTTTTTTTTTTTTGGAAATTTATGATTGGTTTTCCAGTGGTTCCAGTTCCTTTGTTTGGTTAGCATTTACTGATTCGTGTATATGTTATTGTAATTGTATTATTCTTTTTTGGTCCTGATGGGGAGATTTACCTAACTTCTTTATGGAAACTTTTGATTAAGTTCTGAAGGGAAAGATTGCCACTGCACTTCCTCTTCAGAGGAAGTTGGCAGTGTTTTCTTGTCAAGTTGGGGTTTTTAATGTCAGCTTTTTTGATATTGTTTCTGTATTCACATAGTGTTTATTAGTCTGGAAATATTATTATAAGGTATTTAAAGAGGACTGTAAATTTCCTCTTAAATGTTCCTTTTAAAGCCAGAATTCCAAACTCTGCAATATGAACGACTGGAAGGGTTTCATATCAAATACATCATTGACTGTTAACAGAAGTACTTCTTTGGAAGGAGCGTAACGTGAGTTTTAGGCAGAATCGGTTTTTCTTCCCTGGAATGCTTGTGCATTGACCTAATGTGCATAGTGAAAATATACTTTTGAAAGCTTTTAAAATTAGATTTTCAGCCATATGAATGATTTTGTGCAGATGGGAGATAAGCTACAAAGTGTTGGAGAAATAAATAACGATTATTGATGTTTGTGGATGTTGTGAAAAATCGTTGGGATATATAGAATAAATTGCTCAGCCTGGCTCCCACCTGGATGGTGGGGAAAGTCCCATATGGTCATGCTTGTGGGGTAAGTGAAAAGATTGCTTTTTCTGAACTTGACTTTGTAGCCACGGCTTCGTGGTAGCCTACTAGTTCAATATTGTTGTTATGAATTCCAGAAGTAGGAAGGCTCTCTTCCCACAGCCCTCCCCCCACATTGTATCTCATTTAGGATCTGTGTTAGGTCCTCCTCACACCTTAGCTGACTATAGAGAGAATTTTCCCAGCAGGCGAAGGTGGAGCCAGCTACACACCAGGTCTTCTCTCTAGAGTCTGACTTCCCTGATTCTGTTCCTCTAAGGATAGCCAAAGTCACCTAGCAGTATTTCTCCTCTGCGTTGTGTTCCCTGCTGGTTAATTGGCCCAGTTTAAGTAAATTTAAAAGAATCAAATAAAGAAACCTTGAGACCACCTTTTTAACGAGAATTCTCTTAAGGACTATTTTTACCAAGGAAACTAGATGTAGGCTGTTACGAAAATTATATGTATGAATATAAATTGATACTTGTATTTAATTATTTGTGCTTAGTTTACAAGAAGGGCTACAGAGATGGGTTTAATAGATTCTACTTTCTGCTTTAACTTTTTTTTGATTGAGGGGATTTTGAAGAATTGATTTCAAAGCTAGTATACATTGAGTGCTATTAAATTACTACTTTGCTAACAATGTGCATATAAAAACAATCCACGTTGTCTAGAAAATTGTCTGTTTCCTATGTAGCTATGAAAATATAATTTAAATGGAATGACTGTTATAGCTAGAATTAAAATTATTAAGCTGAAGAGAGGAAAATATAGGAAGTAACTTTAACACTGTCTCTGAGAAACTAGAATGTTTGATTTTTAGTCTGGAAGTACTTGGATTAATTTTCTTAGAGGGATTCAGGTGGTATAATAATCTAGTGCAGAATCACTTATCAGCAAATTATATTCTGTTTAATATTTTGCCCCCTTTGACAATGTCATATAATGGACCAAGGGATTTTCCCTTATGTTTTGTTATGATTTTATAACTTTATGAAGCTGCTGTATGAAAGAAGATGACTCAGAATCCTTATGTGAGTTAAAGAAACAGAACCCATAAAACTATAAGGCAACATTTTGTAGTTAATTAAAAGCATGTTAACAAGTGGGGCGGTAGGCAGCTAGAAAATGTGTTCAGAGTCATGTTGTGCCTGTTTGGCTCAAAGGATTTCCCCTGGGAATTTCCCCTGGGAATGGAAGATAAAATTTTGTTTCTGGTGTGGGACTAGTTGCAAGAGGGACTTGAAGGCTTTGATTTCCTGAAGTTAGAGCTTGATGGCTTAATGTTCAATACTGATTGTGACTTGACACCTGACATAGACACTGGATACACATGGAAACATAGAGGTGTAATTTTTTTCTGCATCAGGAAAAAGGAATCTTCTTTTGAGTTGAGGCACTGTTCTCTCACCTGAATTAGACCTAGTGGATTGTTAGCAATGATCTTTCTCTTGAGAGGAAAGTTATAAGCTACATGTGACCAGTTTTTTATGATGGTGATCACTAATTGATTAAACAACCACCATTAAGAGTATTTAATAAATAAAGGAACAAAAGCTTGTGAAGCTAGCTGCCTGTCTAGTTTAATTTCCAAGAGGAAGGATGCAAGTTCAAGTATTCTTCATATGATACAGGTGCCTAGTAGCTAACCCGAAACAACTGTTCTGACAGATGGAAAAATATGCACAAATCTACATACAAAAATGTCCTTTAAAATGTTCATTTAAAAATGAACTTTTCTTTCACAAGAAGGATAAGTGACCAAACAAAAGATACAGGATTTTGGACAAACAATAGGACAATATGTTGTGACAGGGAAAAGTCGACTGGTGGTTGTATTTGCATATCAAATGATCTACAGTTGCCCTACTGTATAATTCAGTAGAGCCATACACATCTAGAATTCATGAAAGAAACAAGTTTAGATTTATTTTCTCTTTATAAATTGATGCATAATGCTAATTCGTACCTCTAGTTCTTTTCCTAACTTATTTTATCTTTTACCCTTACTTAATACTATTGTTTCCTGATACATAATCAATGAAAAAGTTTACTTGTTTTACTATATAGTTCATACACTGATGTTTGACTTTTATCATTGTTTGCTTAGATTAAATCTAAGCAAACTGGACATTATACAGATTTTCTTTGTGCTTCTGTAATGAATAATCGCCATTTGACTCTTGGCTGAAAATGAGATGCCAGGTGAAGAAGCACACATGCTTTTTAAAAAAAACTCTAAATGCAGTATAAAAGAAAAAGAGGGTACACTGTATATGAATTATGATTCGACACGGTTGGTTGCTGCTAGCGGCCAAATATGCTTTTCCTTTGCTGTCTGCTCCAATTTCTCTTTGGACGGGTTGAGAGAGCACTCCATGTTCAGGTCAAGATGTTTGCTCAGAAATAGTAGTACAGTTGCAGCTGTGTTTGTTGGAGCAGGAGACTAGTTTAAATAGCATTACCATTTATCCAGTCCATTAACAGAACTCTGTAAAATAATACCAACTCTGCATAAACTACAGGACAGTGTAATAAAATTACAAGCACTTGTTGACAGATGGAAAGTGTAAGTAAAGAAAAAAGAAAAGTAAAGGGCCATAGGTTGGAGGTTAAAAGAGACAGCACATAGTTTTCTTAGCTTATGTAGATACTCTGTCCTCCCCCTTTGCTCCTCCTCCAAAACTGAGGTTGCACTTTTATTATCAGTTTAAGAGTGGAGAACGTGATTCTCAGAACAATTAGGAGCTGGTTAACGGACAGAAATTTCAGTGACTTTTGAAATGGTCGATTATGATTGAAATTTATGAGTAGCTTATACAAATGCTCCTGAAAAACATAACCTTAAAGGTGACTTACCAGTTAGAGTTTGCAGCTACTCATCTGGGCTCATTAGAGAGGAATTTCATTGCTAGTACTGTGGTTAAGCATTCGGTTATAAATATTTGTTTTGTGGTTTTCAGTTTATTTCTTTGAGTATTATATATTTACCCAGACTTCTAACATAAGCTTAAGTAGCCAAACCACGTTGCAGAAACTCATTTTTCACTTGTATCTACTGAAACAAAACAAAACTAACAAACAAAAACAAATATATAGGTCCCAGTGATTCATTTTTTTTACTTCTTTAAATAAAAACTCTTTATTTCTGGTTAACAAGTGGTGTTTCCCTAGAGACCTTTGGAGCCACTAAATTATCTAACATTATAAGTAGTATTTTTAAAGCCAAGGACTCTTTTTATGGCCTAGTGACTCCTTACCTGAGACAAATAAATTTTGAGCGCTTAATTCAACTGGTCAGGTCACAACTCCTTTGCTGTCGGATAGGATCACAGATTCTCCAAATACTTTTTGATAATAATTATTGGGAATATTTAAAACTTAAGGAAAACTTAATTTCTATTAAGGTAAAAATTGCTTTGTGAAACATAACAAATATACAATGAAGCTGTCCTTACTTCCGTTTCTCATAGAAGGAGCCTTAGCTTTTGATTTTGGTTTTTAATAGTTACAAGGGTAACACATGCGTATATTAAAAAGGTTTAGGGGACTTCCCTGGCAGTCCAGTGGTTAAGCCTCTGCGCTTCCACTGCAGGGGACTCAAGTTCGATCCCTGGTTGGGGAACTAAGATCCCACATGCCTCGTGGCCAAGAAAAAAAAAAAAGGTTTAGACAATTCAGAAAAAGAGAAAAGTAAGTGGGGATAGAAATTCATGATCTCACCATTCAGATATAACCACTAGTATACTTGACAATTGTTAGTAGATTAGTTTTCTTTTAATTATGCTATAAATGCTGGTATACATGCATTACAAAAACATTTTTTTTAGTATCCCCAGGGTTTAGTATAAGGCTTGACCTTTAGAAAGCTCTCAGTGTTTGATGTATTGAATTAAATCTCCGTTGGGCTCAGGGTTTGTAACTTGAATGAGCAAATAGTAACACTGGGAAGGTAGTATGAATAATGGGGAACCAAATTAAATTTAAAGGGTACCTTGGCTAATTAAATGTTTGTCCCCTTAGTTTTCTAAACATTGAAGGGTATTGGTAGACACTGAAAAATCAAAATGATCCATTTTCCACCTAAGCAAAGTATACCTTAATACTGCACTTATATAAAACTAACCCCCCTCACCCCAGTTCTCTGATGCCAATTAAGTCTCAGGTTCTTGGATTCAAGGATAAAAGCAGAAGAGAGCCGTGGTGCCTGTGTCAGAATTCCTCTTGAATTAATTTCTGCCAGCTCTGATTAAAGTGTGGGCTCCTTAGAGGTGTCAGGTGTGTAGTTTCCTGCTTCATTTTACTCTTGGCCTGTTTGGCCCCTGCCACAGTAAATCCGACAGTGGTAGTGCAGGAATTGCAGGTTATAGTTGCCAAGGTTACTGTGGTCCCGCCAGATCGACGTCATTAATCATCCAGGGAGCTGCCGTGATAGCTGCCGCTGATCTCTGTTGCCAAGACTGCCAGAGAGCTTCAGGTGCAGAGAATAAAAGTTGTTCAGAGGTGGTATGTCTGTCATCATTTGATGCAAGGATACACTATTTGTATTGTTAATACTGATACCTTGCTAAGGGGAACAGATTGACTCCTTATCTTTGAAAACAAAGACCTCACATGAGAGAGAACACTTAGGAAGGTGTTAACTGTCAGTGATTAAAACCTCAAGTCCCTTATTATTTATTAAGTAACTTATTAATTACTTATTATTACTGGGCCCAAGGGACTCTGATCTTGCCACTTAAAAAACAGATATATGAGGAGTATTTCATTGAAAGAGATTACTGTTATATAACCAAAGGTTTGTTTTTAAATAGGTAGACAAAACGCTTCATAGACTGCTAACTGGACACACTTCAGAGTAGCCATTACCACTTGCCACGAAAAAAAAATAGGCAAGCCATTGAATAGGACTTTTGTTTATAAATCAACATGCAATCGTATGATTTAGAAGTTATAAAAGCAATGAAGATTAAGACTGTATTTGAGATTTTTGCCGGGCTTCCTGTGGGTAGTTTTTACTTTAAAGGGATCACTAATAAAAGACTTGTTGCTGGAGAAGGTCAGAAATTGGCAAGTTTCTACTATTGCCAAGCCACCAACTAGACTTTTTGAGTGTGAAATCCACAGCATAGTTCCTGGCAGAGGAAAGTCAAGTGCAGGAAGGTCTTTCCCACTCAAATGCACTTGTTTAAATAGTTGCTTTCCCAGATGCAAATGTTTCTGTTTCCACCAGCAAATACTCATGGTTAGCCAACTTGAATTTGGTGAATCCTGTGCTAGATGCAGGGGAGAAAAACTGTCATGGTGTGTGGCCCTCTGTAATATGGGGCATTTGTGGACCGCAACCATTGCTAACATCTGACCTGTAATATGTAAATTAAAGCCTACAATGTTCATGGAGACTGACTGTGTTTTTTTCGAAAGATGAATTTAAATATATGGTTCTCATGTCAAAAAGATATTATTCAATACACATCATCAGGGAATATTTTAAAATTTGACTGTAAATCATAAAATTGCCACTGCCATCTCAAGATTATAATTTGGTGACTGAAGTTTATATAAATATTAATTCTAGGAACAAGTGTCCATAGTGTGTTAGTTCTAATGAACTAATTTTAACGTGTTTACATTATGTTTTAAGACACTGAAATCAATTTATTTTATGAGAGGTTGCATAAAATACTTGTGTTTAAATGCCTACTCAGATATTAGTAGCTTTGCTATCTTTGTCAATCAGTGGGCACCTCTGGAGATAAGGTTCCTTATCTGTAAAATGGGGATGATATTTACCTCCTGGGAATATTTCAAGTCACAAGATAAATTCTGTACTCAAAAGAACATTGTCAACTTTCCAGTATGATAGAAATGATGCTTGTAGGATTATCATCCTCTCATTGCAAAATGGGATGAAATAATAGTCACACAGATGTCCTTGCAAGTTGCCCACAGTCAGCAAATCTCCCAGTTCTCTTTCATGTCTCTCTTACATTTATTCTCAGTATAATAACACATACATAAGCGTAACCACATTAATTTTTTAACACTGCAAAGTAGCATAAAATGTGCATTTGCATCATTCCAATTCTCCTTACTTGGCAACACAAGTTACATTAAGGCCAGAATGTTTTTAATGAGATCTCTTACCCACTCCCAGTTGATGATTCATATAATTTTAAAACTGTTATAGAAAATGAATCAAGGATAGAAAAAGAGGCTGTGATTCAGGAACTATTTATGTTAGTCCACATATTAAATTGTTGTTTTAATGATGTGTTGTCTTGAATAACAAAATGAAGGAAAAATACGAATTAGTTAGAAAATGCTGAGTAAACTCCTTAAGGTATAGGTAAACTATATTGAAAGTTATTTAGAAGATTTACGTACGTTGCTAAAGAACATTTTTATCACTAAGATTTCAGTTTTAAAAACAATATAAAAGAATTAGTCCATTGAACTTGTAATATACAAATATGATTTGATCTGTGGAACATCCGGCCACCTTTACATAAGCTGCATGTGTGATTTTCAGTGCACTTTTAGACTAAACATTTTGTCAAAATGCAGTTCAAATTGCAAACTGTTCAGCACTTTGGATTTAAACAATGATTGGTAATGAAATAGCTTTGAGCCTGAAGTTATTTTTGTTTTGTCTGTTTTTATCTTAACTCCAATACTTTTTATATGTACATAAGCTTTGCAGTCAGATGAATGTGTATATGTCCTCTTCATTACCTGTTACCCACAACCAAGTTATTTGCTATCAAGGAATTATTTATAGAGGGTTAACCTTAAAACATTTGATAAATTGTGATATAAGAAACTTAGGGCAAGAGTTTAAGAAAGTCTAAACTCTAGAGAAGGAAGCAATGAAGAGTAAAAAGTCCAGTCTTTGGCAATACCCATGGTCTAGGGTACAACATGGCTGTGTGAAATGTTATTAAGAGAACATCTGTGCCTCTTGAAATGTCCCCCAAATAAATGTGAACAGCTAAGTATGGCAACTTGATTTAAGTGTTTTTTAAAAAAAAAAATGTAAAGAAAAGAGAAATAAATAAGTCTGGAAACAGAATGGAAAAAGATAGCTTTGCCCCGTCATGATAGGTTTCTTCTACTAGTGAAAGATTAAAGCTTGAAGTATGTGAATAGCTGAGAATAGCACAGAGAAAGGTTGATTGCTTCCCCTCCAACAGTTCCAACTGATTGAAAAAAGCCTAAAGTTCTGTTTGTTCTATGTCTTAAACCATCAGAATTCTCTTTTAGGACCAGAGGAATGCTCTGGAGGAAAAGAATCCAAGGATAAAAAGTCATTGCAAGCCAACAATTGTTCCTAATCCTCACAAAATGCTGGAGAAATTAAATTTATTCTTTATTGCTCAAAGTGTTACCTAGGTCACTGGGCGATGGGAAAATTGCACTGGAAGTGGAGTAGGCGCAAGCTTTGTTTTGTGTCTAGATGCTTAACCTTAGACACGACAAGGCATCTTAGAGTGTGGTGGGAACTTGGTTCAGAGCATTAACACCGAGACTTTTATTACCCAGGATTTATAATAGGCTGTGCTGTCAGGAGATGAAAATGTTGTGTTTACACTGCAGTGTTAAATGATCATTTAATTAACACCTAAGGAAAAAAAAAAAGTTGTGAAATTCTTAGCAGCTTTTATTGTTGGTTTCCTGGGAGGTTTTAATATCCGAGTTTCATTGAGATTTCTTTTTGTTAGTAGAGACACAAAAGACATTATACACTTTTTAAGGAAAACAAACAGTTTAACCTTGACCCTTTTTTTCCTAAAATATTAATTTAAATTACATTCTAAATCTGGTGTGCTTATTTAAAAGGTTTCTAGATTCGTATCTTAAAAATATGTCTTAATTAAACACTTTATTTCTATGTAAACATCTGGCATTTAAATGTTATTTAATTTACATTCTAAACTTTCTGCTGTAAAACATTTGAAATTGCCAATTAATTTACCTTAGGTGTAATATATTTACAGTATTAACTGTATGAATTTTACATCTTTTAAACTACCACTATAGTTACATTGTTTTAAGAATGAGGGTCAAAATAGGTAAACATTGTCAAATGATTCTACGGGGGGGGGGGGGGGGGGAGGGGGAGGTACATTGTTATTATATTATCATCATCATTATGTAATTAGAGATCATTACTCTGATATGATGCAAGAAGTTTATACATAGACAATAGGAAGAATGATGCCATTAATATGAAAATTCAGATTTACTTCATTAATTGCTAAAAGATTTGATGCTATCAAATGCCTTCACTTATTCCTGATCTTTTATAAAAGCAATTCCCTAAGATAGAGTGGCCTTGAGGCAAATTGATAATATTTGGAAAATATAATATGTACTGTCAAGGGCAGCCGCACACTCAATAACACTGTCTTTTTCTAAAATAATTATTAAAAACTTTATATCTGTTACTTCTCATTTTATCTAGGTATGCAACTTCATATTTAAATATATGAAATATTAAAAAATATTTGTTAAGTTACTTGCTGTTAAAGTAAAATCTTTCTTAATTTTTCCAGAAATGATTATACCATTATAGTGTAGTTTTTGTAAGTACACTATTTTTATTCATATTGCAACTAAACATGTTTTTTCCCATTTTTTTTTAAGTTTAAATTCAAATGCCTCAGGATAAGACCTGCTTTCTGTATTATTCATGGTAAAAGAGTGCAAGGAGGATTGAATGTTATTAAAATCTCTTAATAGAACACTACCAAATGTAAAGTAGATGGCTAGTGGGAAGCAGCCACATAGCACAGGGAGATCAGCTCGGTGCTTTGTGTCCATCTATAGGGGTGGGATAGGGAGGGTGGGAGGGAGACGCAAGAGGGAGGAGATAGAGGGATATATGTATACGTGTAGCTGATTCACTTTGTTATACAGCAGAAACTAACACACCATTGTAAAGCAATTATACTCCAATAAAGGTGTTAAAAAAAAAGAATCTCTTGCCCTGCTTTGAACCAAGAATTACATTCTCGTTCACAAAATACTACTCAGCATTACATAGCCACTTTGTACAATGTTATATGCTCTCCTTACTTCTATCAAGTTTCAGCATTTCTCTAAAACTTTTCTCTTTTTTTCTTAAACCACATTGATTTTTTTTTCTTCCCAAAGCTGTTTCTCCATCCAGAGTCTAGTAACAAAACCCCCAAGTAGGAATATTGCTTTAAATGTTATCTCCTTTACATAGGTACCCACCTTTTGATTGAGGTAGTTATAAGACACAAAATGCTCAAAAGTTAAAAGGTATGAAAGAGAAAGAGAAAGAGGAGTGACGATATCTGGTTACTTAACATACTGGATAACTAGTATATACTAAACGATGTAGTTCTTTATACCAATTGAAATTCCAAGCCAACTAGGTGCTGTGTGCAGATGTGTGTGTGTGTGTGTGCACGTGCACGTGTGTGTGTATAGTTGGAGATGGGGATACTGAGAGCTAGGGAAACAAATATTTTGTGAATGTTCAAAAATGTTTGAAGAGTAAATAGGTAGGGAAATTATAGGAAATTTCATTTAACAGATAAATTTGTTGCTTTTACACTAAGAAAGCAACGATATGCTCTTATAATGAGAAAAAAAAAGTCAGTGTTAAAATTTTATGCATTAATTATTTGGAATCTCTAAGTAGAAACCAAGGAGAAAGATTTCAGGATTTATTTTAGATAAAGTCTCCAGGTTTGCCTCTTAAAAATAGTAATAACTATTCTAAATACAAACAATTACACTGTAACAAATACGTTTGATAGTTATTCTATTGAAACTATTGCTTATAAGAGATTGGGAGATATAATATCTAGAAATACTGTAGTCCACTCTGCGGGGATTAGGTAGTTAAAATTAACTTCCCTTTTGCGTAAAACTCTTTTGCCTGACTTTCATTCCCCACGACAATCTAGTTCTGCTTTAGACTTTAACTTTCTCATGGCTGTCACAGCATATATGCTATGTTCCAGGCAAGCACGTTTTCCTGTTACTGATTGGAAATTCCCAGCACATTTCTGGACTCCTTCCTTGCTTCCAATTTGGAGTAGCCTAGTCTGCCATCCTCATGTAAGCCTCACCTCCTCTATCAAACCTTTCTCAACTGCTTTCGTTACCGCCAAATGATCATTAATTATAATGTAGTGGTTCTGAGTACAGACTGTTGACTCAGACTGCCGAAGTTTGAATCATTTAATGGGTAAACTTGGGAATGTCACTCAATTTCCTGCCCTGTGCCCCGGTTTTCCTTCTTGTAAAACGAGGATGATAGTTAGAAGTTACCTCATGGAGGTGTTGTGTAGAATAAATTATTCACTAAATGAACAAAGCTTAGTATGATGCTTGACAATAGTAAGTGCTAAGTATTTTTTTTTGTTTTTTATTATTTAGGCTACCATGATTATTATCTGTCTCATACGATGTGCTGTTAGGTATTATTTTCTATTCATAACATGTGTTAACTTTGCCAGGACTCCTGTCTTACATTTGTCTTTGTTTTACATACAGCATCTAGCCTAGTGCAGGCTGATTAATAAATACTTTCCAACTGAATGCTTGATGGAACTTTGCTTGAAAAAGACACTAACAATAGTTTGAATTCGGAATGAAATATATGTCATGTGGATCAGAATTCAAAAGACATACTAGTTGTATTCCTAACTCTGCTGGTCACTAGCTGCAGATGCTAAGCAAAGGTACTTGATTTGAGGAGCAGTTTCTTGGCTTATAAAAGTATTTGGTAGTTCAGATAAGAGAGGGACAAGAATTCAGCATAAGGCCTCCTGGTCTTTAGGGAATGCGCAAACATAACTGAGGGAAGAAGAGGAAATAAAAATATATCAAAGATTTGCTCTAGCTGTTTTTGCAAAAATGTATAGGGAACTCTTCACGGGACTTGCAAGAATTATAATGGTGGAATTATTCATGTAATAAACCAGGAATAAGATGTTGAGATTGTGGATGAGTGATTTTGAGATTGTTCTCTTTCCTATTAGCAATTTAAAAAATAAAAGCAGTTTCTGTATGAGATAAATATAACCCGCTTACATTTTGCGTGGCTTTGCTATTAAATGTAAATTGTTTGAAGACTTAGGTTAAAAAAAAAAAAAAACAATTGAAGGAGATTTGGGAGATGTGATGGTTATGAAGTATTAAGTGGTTATCCTGATACTTGATAATCCCTCAATATGAGATAAGTGGTGTGTAATTGAAGTAATTTCAATAATCACCTGCCTCTCAAACATCACTAATGGTAGCGTAAAGAAATGAGTTAAAAAATCAAAAAAGGCAAATCAAGGGAGAATAATGGTTGACGCAGGTGTTTATGTTCGTACTTGTGTTATCTTTGGATTTTAACAGGTTTGTGAGCAGGGGCCTTCATTTTCTGTAATTCACCCTACTAAATGGACTGTGCACCCTGGACAATTAATTTTCCTGACTTTTTGAGGATAATAGAATGTATAGAACCCAAATACTCTGAAGGCAACTGAAATCTGGAGTCTGTTTCTAAAAGACAGGCTCCCTCTCAGAGTTGGTGTGGTTTTCTTTCCCTGTCTTTAAGGAGAATGAATTCCGCACATAATAGTTTCAAGAAAAGTTGTTAATCAGGTACTCCAAGTGACCACCCTGGATTCTTCTTTTATTGCAGAGGAACTGATGGAATGAGAAGGCAACATAGTTACATTTGATAAAAGGAAATAACCTTTTTTCCTCTCCCCACCCACCATGTAATCCTCTGGAATTTAGTTGATGCCGGAAGTTACTGCAGCACGGGAAATTACTGCAGCAAATAGCCTGTTTGGAAAAGCTAAGTTGGACGAACAAGAATAACACTTGTAGCTACAGTAATTACATTAAAAATCACAAAGTGTATTACTCAGAGTATTTCAGGGCAAGAGTTTTCACCTGAGGGGGTCTGGAAATAATTTTTCTTTTATTCTTGTTAATCTTATAGCAAAGAATTACACAATGGGCAGTACCACTGTTATCAACATTATTTTTTGTTCTTTTCTGAGTTATCAGATATCATTCTGTTGCCTAAAATGGGATACTAGATCAAAATCAGATGAAGAACTTGACCTCAATATGACAGAGGGGCAAAAAAGAATCATACTTAAAAAGGAATGTTATTAAAATGGACAAATGTTATTCTTCAACTCTTTCCCATTCAAAAACCATACGCTAATTTAAAGAGAAGAATGATATAAATCAACAATAATACAGTCCAGATATTTTAATAATAAATTGCTTTATAATAATAAATTGCTTTTTAATAATAAATTGCTTTATTTTCTAAATTAAGTGATCAAGTTGAATAACACTATTAAAGTATAGGTAAACACGTTTTGCTAGAGATTTAGCTATTTCCAAATAAATGTTATATTCACATCATCAGTGTGATGTGTACTTACAAGGTGTACTTACTTTCGTTGTATTTTTATAAGATGATTCAGATTTAGATTATTTTTTAGGTATAGGTCTTCTCCCCAATTCTCAAGCATATGTTATTTTAGTGCCTTGTATTTGTTGCTATGCTGATTATTTTATATGTATTATATTTCAAAGCAGTGATTCCTAAAATGTGCTCTCCAGTGATCCAAGAGCAAAGTATTCTGTGGTCAGATGTTTTGGGAAATAATGAAAGTCGTATCCCCTGTGGTGACTGCAGTGGACACTTGTGTGTTAATCTCCAAGGCATCTTGCAATGAAGAAATCTGTTTAACTTAAAAAATTTGTTTCTCAAAGTTATTTGACTATACAGGCCCCCCTTTTCCCTACTTCCCCCACTAACACTAGTTAATCCAAATAGCAAGAGCAGCCTTTACCTGTTCCAAAAAATAACTACTTTTTGTTAATTCTCATTGAGAGTTTTTAAAAATAAAAACTTTTAGTCATGGACTGTTGAAATTTAATATTATTTTTCTTGTACCAACATGGTCAGGTAAACAACTCTTTATAGTGCATTGGTCTAATAAATCTGTTCTTTTCAGCCCACCTTTGAAAGTAAACTTGGCATTCGTTTGTTAACTCTAGGGACAGAGAAACTTAGATCCTTGGGTAAGAATTTTGATATCTTAGCACTGGTATTTGCTTATGTGTGTGTGTGTGTGTGTGTGTGGTATATAAAACCATTTGTTATATGTATACACACACGCACACATGTATAAGCAGATACCAGTGCTAAGGTATTGAAATTCTTATGCAAGGATCTAAATTTCTTTATCACACACAGTGCCACTCAACTCTGTTTTAATGACTGAGAACATTTTATCACTTAACTCTTTCTCTTTTCCCTGATTTTGTCATTGTAACACCTGAAGCCTGCTGTGCACAGCATTCTTTAGCAACACAGGGAAGTCTGCATCCTCTCAGCTGGGTGTGAAGCTGCAGGAGTCTTTCTCACTCCACAGAGAGTGTTGAAGCTAAAAGTATTTTATATACAATTTGTAGTTGGTTAACGGACTTTGAAATCAACATAGAGTTTCATATGTTCAGTATTTTCCACCAAAACCCATGTCTCCAAGGACTAAAGGACAAAATAATTTAGATTAGATTAGGTTAAAGACAGGAAAGAAAGAAAAAAGAAAAAAAAATAATAGTCTTGAAATCTCCTAAGACAGTTTTATACCTGATAGGTACCTCTTAACAGGATACTTACACTGGTCACTACGGAAAATTGTTGTCCTTTCTGTTAGTTCACCTAGCATGTTGCTTGAATGCCAATTCTTATTTATATTAAATAGGGAAAAGATATCAAAGAAAACACCAGGTTATGGCTAAAACAAAACTACTTCAGAGCCTGATGAAATGGGTTTATTCAAAATAATCACTTCAAATTATTCAGCATTTACAAACACATTCTTCGGATTTTATTACAAGCATAAAAGTAATCCATTGTGTCATAGTTTGGGTTCCTTCTGTGTGAGGAAACTGAGTACCCCAACCCTGTCTTCCCACTTCCCTGTTTTTCTTTTATGCTCCATCACCATCTATCATACTGTGTGTTTTACTTATTTATCTGGTTGTCTTTCCCTCCCAATTAGAACGCAAGTTTCATGAAGGCAGAGCATAGTAGTAGGTGCGCAAGAAATAACAGTTGAATGAATGAATACAGGTTTTGCAACAGACTGCCAGGATTTGAAGCCTAGCTTCCAAGCTTCCTAACTGTGTGACTTGGAGCACGTTACTTAACCTCTCCACCTCAACATCCTCTACCTTAGGTGGAAATAATTAGAGCATCAATGTCACCGAGTCATTGAGAGGATTAAAATATGTAACCTATCTGCCAGAGTTTAATTGATGTGAAATATTTTTCACAAAAACAACTCTTGAATGGGTTAAGGGCCAATAACCAAACATTTACCATTATCTATTAAAATTATTTGTTATTGCTTTTTGATTTTTGACTGAGTCTGCCCTTCCCCCCACCCCCCTCTGTACTAGAATGGGAAGCCTAACTGTTCAGAGACACATCACAAGCTGCTTGTTCTTTCCTCTCCATTTTCATGGCGTTCTCTACCTTCGCAGTCCTGCTTCTGGAATGTTGAAAGTCCCGCCTGGCTTTGCTACTAACCAGGCACTGCTTTACTTCCTGTCTACAGAGACTGCCGCCATTCAGAGGGTGCCACCACCCGCCTGGGGAGAGGGGTCCTTCCTTTGTGTAGCTGTGCAATACCAAACAGTAGATACCTTCCAATATGCAGGTGTTTTTAGTGACTTTTTACAATGATTAATCCATACACCTCTAGCCTAGGGAGTTAAAGATATTTGACTAAGTCTAGTATATTATAGAAATAGTTTAATTTTTATATTATGCTTATTAGTTTGTTAACAAAATCCCCTCTGTAGGTTGTACACCCCTCCAGGGTTTGGGCACTTTCATCTCTGTCACCATAGAGCAGTTTTCACAGATAGTGGACATGCACATATTTGTAAGCTGAAATAAAAGTGCAGGCAGTACAAGCATCCACAGTCATCTGGCATGCCAAATGAGCTACCAAAAGCATCTGAAGTTTTAACTTTTTAATATCTTTGCATTTGTTCTCCCTTGATAGTGTTTAAATTTAAAAAGAGTAGCAATTAGTAAACTTGTTCAATCAGCATATCTTATGTCAATGTAAGATATGCACTTAAACGTAGGTGGCTTTTTGTACCAATTTCCTCCCTGTGATACTGAGTGTCTAGAAAAGGCTATTCTACAGCATCTTTGATAGCATTTATAAATTCTTTCCTAATATTTTACACATTTGTGTGTGTGTCTGTGTGATTTTGTGTAATTTGCAAATAAAACAATAGTGCTACTGAATTAACTACAAAATTGAAATTGCTAAAATAATAGGAAGCAATTGAGGCGGCTAGTTTCATCTCATCATTTTGTATCCTTGCTTGGGTTGCTAAGGCACAGCTCACACATTTCGTGTGCTTCCACAATTCTTTGCCATTCTAGAGCATGTACTTCTGACATTTTGATTAGGCTTTTGTGTTTGGTCACTGTATTAAATCGAGCAATTTATTCCTTTCCACTTAAATTGTCTTCCCTGTACAAGGGATGGAGAGGAATTCACAGCGCCTGCACATAAAAGGCCATTATCTTATCTTAGCAAATCCAGCCCTATAGAGACAGTGCATCATGACAGCTCAGCTGGGAAGCTGGGAAGGGAAGTGTAGCAAGGAGGGTGAGATAGTGAGTGTAAGTCAGTGGTGAAGCCTATGGCTGGGGTGGTGGGAGTCCATCAGCAGCAGCAAAGGTTAGCACCCCTCTGCCGATCCTGGCCTGATAGACCATTTAGCAGACAGACTGAAGTTTGCACCCAGGGAGTGTGCTCTGCGTGTAGTCTTGATTTAGTTGTAGCTTGTACAAACAACTCAGGAGACCATATGACACTGTTATTCTTCTTGCTCCAAATCAAAGCACCTTTTTTCTTTTTTTTTTTTTTCATGGGATAAACACACTGATATTTCGTGTGTATGGCCAGAGGCAGGCTGTAGAACAAGTCTGCAGAAACTTTGGTGCTTTACTCTAATACAGCCTTCATTCCACAAAGAAATATTTTCTGATTGAAGGAAGTGGTGGTGATGAGGGTGGAAATGTTGAGGTCAGCTGTGTCACTCTCATGGATTCAGCACATGACCCAGGAGCTCTTCTCAGAGGTTTTATTCGTATTAATAGTTACTCACCGGATCTTCAGCAATATGAAGGGGATCCAAATTACAGATGGGAAAACTGAGACCCAAAGAGATCATGTAATTTGCTCAAGTGGCAGGCTGGCATTTGATTACAGTGCAGTGCTTGTTACCACATGTTTTGACTGGACAGGGGTCAAGAGTTTCCTTTAATTAGGTAAAAATCCTACAAAAGCCATGATCCTTATCATCTATTCAAAATCT
The DNA here is from genome assembly GCF_028021215.1 of Eschrichtius robustus. NCBI lineage: Eukaryota > Metazoa > Chordata > Mammalia > Artiodactyla > Eschrichtiidae > Eschrichtius > Eschrichtius robustus. The sequence continues at coordinate 105,193,330 of NC_090827.1, read as the reverse complement.
TCAGGGTGTTTGATGCATTGTTAATTCTTCATAGGCGCTTACAGAGAGCTTGTTCTCCTCTGTCTTCCACTCCTCCCATCACTAATCCAAACCTGAAGCTTCTTGTCGCCTTGACTCATTTCCTCTTCCTTTATCCGTACTCTCAAGTTCTGTTGATTCTAGCTCCTGACAACCACACCCATCCATCCTCTCCTTTCCCTGTCTTTAGTTTACTTCCTAACTAGGGTCCCCTGCTCCAGGATTTCTTCATCCAGAGGTACCTTCTTAAAGTACAGCTTGGATTATGTCCTTTCCCCAGTCAAAAATCATTTAGTCTATAAGCATAGCAGTTTAGATTTAGCAAAACATTTTCCCATGACAGTCACAGGAACTCAGATAAATACATATCACTGCTTCAATTGTATAGATGAAATAACTGTAGCCTACAGTGGTTAACTGGATTACTAGCCCACTGTAATAAGGCTGGTAAATAATAGAACAGTTACTTTTCTCTAAACCTTTACTAACACCAGGGTCTGTATTCTAAACTCCTACCTTGGCTTTCAAGTTTCCTCAGTGGTCCTAATTTATCATTCTTGTTTCCTGATGTTCTCTTATTATACCATGTACTTGAAGAGTTATACTTGTTAAGTCAGCTACTGTTGAGCCTGTGGACTTTTGCCTCTGGTATTTCCTCTGCCTTCTTCATCAGGCGAGCTTCTATTCACTCTCCAAGATCCAGATCATGCCTCTTCCACAGTGAAGGCCTCCTTGATTTCACCCAGGAAAATGTGACCCCGTTAACTCAATGCCTCAGGCAAACAGTACTCTCCATTTAGAGGTCACAGCAGCCTCACACAGACTGTCCCTCTTCCTTCTCCTTTACTACCTGACAGAATACCGCTCACCCCCTTTTTTGATAACAGTATGCCTTATGTCTCAAGAGGCTGTTATAGCAGAGGTCATACTTTAGTTATCTCAGTCACCTTAGGTCCTGGCCCAAAGTTGGGACTACTTTGTTGACTAAACGCGCTTACATGAAGACTTTCATAATGAATTCAAATGAATTCTTCTCTGAGGCTTTTTTTGGAGCACTTAATCTGAGCCTGGTCCCTTTGCAGCCCTGCCTCATAGTTTTTCTTAGGCCTCTGTTAGTTTTATGTAACAGTTTCCTTTTATCATAGTTTTTTCTTCTCTCTCTCCTTCTAGAATCCAAGCTTCTGGTGGCAGGTTCTAAGTCTTTTTCATTTATATGCCTTCCAAAGCACCTATTGTATCACTGAGCATGTAGTAGGGGCTTGATAAATGCTTATTAAATACATTTAGTAAGGACTTTACATTCTTTTCCTCCAAGTCACATTTCTATCATTGAAACAGAAATCTTGTGCCTGGAAAAAAAATTTGTTAAATCAGTAATATTGTATGTGATTTTTAAACAGTTCATATTTGACAGAATCAGAGCATGTTTATGCAGACTGCTAAATCAGTGTCCAGACAAAAAACCCTGCAGTTGTTGTATGCCATCGTGTTTATTATGGGAATGTTATGATGTTAATTTATTTTAGAATTTAAAAAATGGCAAGTGAGTCAGCATGCTATGGTAGAGAGAGCCAAGATTTTGTGGGATGGAGTTCAAACTCTAGTTTTAGCAGTGTGCTGGGTGGGAAACAGTCTCCTGACCTGGTTTCCTTACCTGTTAGGTGAAGATAATATACTACATATGTTACTGGGTTGCTGTGAAGATTTAGTTTGTGGTGTCAGCAAAGTGCTTACTCTTAATAAATTCTCAATAAATATCACTAGTTCTTAGAAACACTGACACTTCACTGAATTCACGTACTCTACACATGTGCTTGAAAATGAGAATATTTCACTTTATTTTCTGAAATGCTGTCTACCCAGGATAATACTTCATGTCAGCCAGCTTATTGTGGATGCTTTTGGAAAAGCTCTTCCATTTCAAAGTCTTGTTGAATTCCTCAGTAAGATGTAAAATAGGTGGTTGTGGTTGGTGGGTTAGTTATATGGTTTCAGTTGCAAATGAATGACACCTGTCTGAATCTGGCTTCAATAATAAGGAAAATTATGATCATGCAGAGCAAGAAGCCTAGAGGTAGCGTTTCATTTTTTTCCTCTCTCTTCACTTTTCCATCCTCGAGGGCAGCTTATCCTGAGGCTTTGCTCCTGGTCTCAAAATGGCCATCGTTTAGGCCTTCATGTTGGAATTCCAGTGGTTCATATGCAGTGGGAGAAAGAGGAAAAAAGAAGCGAGAGAGAAAAAGAAGAAAAGGAAAGACAGAGAGAAGGGAGGCGGTATTTCCTCCTGCCCAGTGGATTCTAAATCCCTTCTTTCAATCCATTGAAACAATTTAGGTAAAGTGTATAACTTTAGAACAAAGGTTGCCAAAGAAATGGCATATAGTGATTGATTTAAACTAGTTAAGATATCTCTCTGGACTTTTGGACGGATGGGTAAGTGAATCAGATTAGGATTCTATCAGGAAAGAGGAAGGGGCGCTGATTGACGTGAGGAAATAATCAACAGTGTCTGCTGCAGTTAAGAACTTAAAATTTTTTAATTGTTCATTTGATTTTACTGTAGGAATTTAGAAAAGTTGCTATTATAGCAACTTTTAGTTTCGGCGCATAAAACTGAACCTCTTAGATTTGTTGATTTATTTGTGCTTCATTTTCACATGTAGGAATAATAAAACTTACCTTTCAGGTTTTTGAGATGATTAAAAATGAAATGTGTGTAAGGCCCAGCACATAATACAGACTTGCGTTGACTAGTTGCACTTGTATTTTCTTGGTCAGAATTTCTTTATTTCATCTTTGTCTCATCTGTATTCCAGTTTTCCATTCCAAATATTTATATTATGAATCCGTACGGGTGCCTGATTGTCACATCTAAGTTTATAAACCCAAGAAGAAAACTCATCAAGTTCTTTCTTTAACAAAACAGTTGACCTTTTATAAACTGTATAATCATGCAGTCTCCTATGATCCTCACAGCAGCCCTGTGATGTAGATATCATTTATGCTATTTTACAGATCTCTTTATTTGCCTCCTCCTCGAAAATGTGAGTTTCATGAGGACAGAGACTCAGTCTGTTTTCTCCACTGTGGTATCCTCAGCATCCAAAGTAGCACGTCGCAATGGCAGACTGGTAGATGCTCAATCAGTGTTTGTTGAAGGAAAGGAGAGAGTGAGGCAGGCAGGAGTTCAGTGTGAGCTACTGAGAGTAAAGGACTCTCTCAGTTCATGACTTTGCACTGAAGATATGAATCCCCATTCTTTGTGGGCCTGAGACCTGTACACCCACCCCTCACTCTTTAGCTTCATCCTGCTTTCTTCACCCTCCTTTTTTCTCTCTGTGCTCAGCTGCATGAGCACATGCAGTTCCCAAGATAATCCATGCTTTTCACTTCCATAGGGCCTTTGCATATACAGATTCCCAGGCCATTGGCTCTACCTACTCAGCCCCCTGCGGCCTTCCTATACCCGGTCATTGTCCCATAATATCCCTAGTTTACTCTAGAGCCTTCATTTTCCAGTTCAAACACAACTTCCCCTGGAAAAGCCTTCCATGCTCCTCCAGATTAAATCACCTCTTTACACATCCCCATACTATAAGGATATAGTTTTTAATTTTTTTAAAATTTATTTTATTTATTTAATTTTGGCTGTGTTGGGTCTTCGCTGCTGCGCGCGGGCTTTCTCTAGTTGTGGCGAGCGGGGGCTACTCTTCATTGCGGTGCGTGGGCTTCTCATTGCGGTGGCTTCTCTTGTCGCGGAGCACGGGCTCTAGGCGCGCGGGCTTCAGTAGTTGTGGCACGTGGGCTCAGTAGTTGTGGCTCGTGGGCTCTAGAGCACAGGCTCAGTAGCTGTGTCACATGCGCTTAGTTGCTCCGTGGCATGTGGGATCTTCCCGGACCAGGGCTCGAACCTGTGTCCCCCGCATTGGCAGGCGGATTCTTAACCACTGTGCCACCAGGGAAGCCCCAGAATATAGTTTTTAAATGCTTGTGTATTTGTATGGTTATTTTTATGAATGCTTTTCTTCACTAGAGCTTCTTGAAAACAGCATGGGTTTTTACTCATTATTGGTTCCCTAAAGCCTGACCAGTATCTGACATATCCTAGGTGCTCAATAAACATGTGTTGAGTGAATGTCACCAAACTTTGTCTTGTCAGCCTATTTTCATGTGTTACTCATAAATTATATTTACAGTTTGCAGAAGAAAGGTTAGTGTTTTGTATTAGTCCCTCATTTTTTTCCAGGTATCTTTTCTCACAATAACCTAAATACTGGATAATTGTAAAGTCTTCAGGATCAGCCACTGCTTCCCTGCCTCAAATCTGTATCCTTATTTCCTTCTCTTATTTTTTAAGGCTCAGCTTAGAATTTACCTTCACTGGGCTTCACTTCACTCAAGGCTAGATGGTGTGTCCCTTGTCTGGGTGACCTCAGCACCCCTTCCCCCCCCATTAATGTAGTTATCATGTATCTGTTCTTCTCATCTGTCTCTCTTTTGAGCTAAAAAATAGACTGAATCTAGTCTAAGATATTTGCCCTTCTCTCAGCACAATACCTGGCATGGTACACACCAGAGATATTTTTTCCAGTGACTGAATGCATGTCCAGCACTTGTATGATATTCCCTAGGTATGATAATCATTCCTAGAAAAAACATTCAGTAAACCATTATAATTTAATTCAGTGTCTTCAGTGTGGCATATGCATCCTTCAAAAGATTGCTTAAAATAATCTACTTTTTAGTGGTCTTAAAAATTGCAGTGCATGTTGGATGCTGCATACAAGTGCCTGGCTGGGGAGGAGAATGGGAAAGGAGATCCAGCTTGGCCTTTGCTTATTAGGCTATTTCTGCCACTGAGAGGCTGCCTTTAAAGTTTTTTCACAGAGATGCTCTGTGTGATAGAACGGCCCTAGATATAGGAAGAAAATGTTAGAATTTTCTATTTAAACATTTTTGTCTCAACTTTGAAAACTCTCTACTTTTGTCTATGTTTTAAATTCTCATGGTATAGTGGTACTGTAATATTAATTTGTAAATCTGTGAATAAATTATAAATGGTGGGGACATATGCTCAAAAAACTGTACTGATGATGATACACGATGAAAACAGTAATGGAGAACTTTGATTTAACATATAATTCCAACGTCATGGGAGTTTCCAAGTTGATTTACAGCTTCTTATTGATGTCATTTTCAGATGTGTTAAGAAAGGTGTGTTAGGGTAATGACATCCTGAGCAACCCGTGTACCACAGCATGTGTGTATGTGTGCACATGTGAATTTTATGTCTGCCTCTTGTTCTTGTGCTTGTGCTGAAGAAGAGAATGGATGAACTGTGGCTAAGCTTTGTCTGCAGGCTTTGTTCAGATCCATCCCAATGCCTTCCTTTTTGGGAAAGCATATACCCTCATTTCAAGATTCTTGAGCCAGTTCCCCTTGCGGATGAGTAGTATATGATGAGGCTTCTTTTCCCCATTATTGGCTTACTCTTAATCTTTAGGTATAAAGCAAATATTTCATTTCTTCTCTGCCTCTGGGTTATGATACTAATGAATGAGTGGTAGGTTTCTGATCACAAAATAGACAAATATGCTTGGATTCAGAATATCTTAACTGGATTCATGGCCCAGCCACTTTCCAAATGTGTGATTTGGACAAGTAATTAACCTCTCTGAGCTTCTGTTTCTTTTTCTGTAAGATGAAAATAATAATTAATTCAAGATTTGTTGAAAGAAGTAAATAAGCATATGTGAAAGTGGCTGGCATAGTATGAAATAGACAGTTTATAGAATTTTTGAGCTTTGAACATGCTAACTGCAGAATCCTTTTTCATATTTATTAGCAGCACTAAAATCACAGTTGCTTGCCTGTGAGGTCTGATGTGATGGTTGCTTTAAGATAAAAGTTTGTTCCTTCTCTGTATTAAACTAGTTAAAATGTGACTGGTTAGATAATTGGCTAATGGATTAATCTGTTCTCTGAGAAAATGACAATCTCCTAGCCTTTTTATTTTTTGGCTACTCTAAGCAGCCGTATTACAGGGCTGAGTAATGAGACAGTGATGGAGCTTCCATCAGTGCCCTGAATATTGTTGAGTCGTATAGGTGCTACAGGGCTCTAGAGGAGTAAAAATCACTTCTCACTGCTGTATCTAGGAAGGCAACACAAAAAAATCCATGTTAAGTGGATTTCTGTAATCTCCAAAACCATAAGAGAGGGGGAAAAAAAAGCATCCATACAGAGAGAATAACATTATTTGAAATGGTTAAAAGGTATGTTTATTGACTAAGAAAAATGTCATATGTTTGTGGTATTGGATTAAGGAGAAATAGTCAAGAAATGTAAACTGAGACCATTTTAAAGGCTTGGAAATGCTAGGCTAAGGACTTCATTCAGATTTTATTTGGCAGGCAGGGGTCATCTGATCAAGGTAATTCTCTGGGAAGATAATGACTGTAAATTGAAGTGAAGAAAGACTTGAAGCCCAGAGATCAGTCACAGAAATAATGCCATGGTCCAGAGTCCTAAATTCAGGGTGATACTGTTAGGAAAAGAGGAGGACAATATTTGCAGTGAAATTGCATAGGTGTTGTGTAGCATGATGGTTTTAGGTAGAGAACAGGATTTTAAAATTTTAAGCGAAGCCTATATAAACAACAAAGAAAGCCAATTCTGAAAGCATTTTGATTAATTAAGGTGCCAATGCTTATCAAGTGAAGTTCTTAAATTATAGTAGTGTGAAATAGGATCCTGCAAGGAAAAGCACTACTTTTATTTCAGGGTTTGGAATCACTTCTTTTTTCCTGACACATATGCCCAGGTTCCCTTTTTCTGTTGTTTGAAGAAGTAGAGGCTTAGCTGTATTGATGTGACCTTCAGTTTTCATATTAGAATAGAAGGATGTATACTCCCATGCTGGAAAGGACCTTAGAAACTTAGGTGAAGAACTAGGTGCCGGAGATGTTATGTGACCTGCCCAACGTTGCCCAGCCTGTGGAGGAGCCTTCACTGTGGCTCAGGGAACCAAGCTCCTCACGTACAGATCCTCCTAAGACTCTGTGCTGCCTAGTCTACACCTGCTCCGGGAACCCAGGTCCTTTTTCCTTCTTTTTATTACCATTTTGCACCGTTTGCATTTGTTGTTATTTAAAGGCACTTCCCTGAAATTCACAGAATATACATGATGTTTATTATTATTACTGTCTTTAGAAAGTGCCCACATGTTAAGGGTGCTATGCTAGGCTCTGTATAAAGCCAGATAAATATACAAAGGCCTTAGCTCCCACTGTGTCTCATATTTCATACACTGGGGTTTATATCCCAGTGTATGAGTAAATGTTTAAGTACCAGTTTTCTCCTAAATTCTCCATTCTTACTTAGACGGTTTTTTGCTTTGTTTTGTTTTTAATTCTGGCTAATAGTTTTGGTTCTAAGGAAGAGGGAAAGGAAATTCACATGTTGCTTTTCTTTTGCAAGAAGCTATAGGTGTATTTTTAATTTATACATGTTAACATTCTTTCTAGAAGAGCTCTTAGTTTATATACCTTACCTTAGTTTACAGATGAAAAAGCTGAAAATTGGTTAGTCTCGCTGATAAAAGGTAAAGCCATGATTGGAATTCATATCTTCTTGGGTCCATAAAATAGACCTATTGAGAAGTGACATCCTAATATTGACATTGGCAAACTGAAAGACACTCAGAGAAAAACGCTAAGGATGTTAAAAGGCCTGAATGGAATATCATATGAGAACCAGTTGAAGAAATTTGAGAGGTTTAGAAGAAAGAGATAGTTAATCTGGGTGCTATTTAATCAGACTTTCTAAAACATCTGAGGTATTATCCTCGCAAAGAAGTTTTAAACACTAGATAGCTCAAAGGGACCAGAGTAATTTGGCAATGGAACTGTTTGCCTCAAAGTCTTTGCAGAGGGTTTGGGGCCAGATATCTGGTACTACCCCATTGTTGGAAGATTGCACAAGAATGTGTCTTAAATGTTTCTAATTTTTCTGTCACTGAATTCCATTTAAAAGTGAATCTGATACAAAATGACATATATATTATTAACCATAATTTCTCTGAATCAAGGATGATAAGGCGTCCCCTACTCTGGAAAGCTCCCTGAGGGCCCTCTCTGAAACACTGTGTATGCAGTAATCTTAATTTGAAAATCCCTTCGGTAAATAATTTCCAATTTCCTTTTCAATGGAAAGATATTAATTTAACTTCAATTTAGAGCAAGGTCAGTTTGTGCCTCTGACTCCTGATTTGTATGTGAGTTTTGGGGGAGATTCTCACACAGGTTTGTACTTGGGCCGAAGACATGTCAGTATCTTCATAGCCAGACGATCCAACTCGATTAATTTATTGGCAATTAAATCCAGTCCTCCCCCAACCCCTCTTGAAAGGTGTTTGAGCTGCCTGAGAGGCTATTTAACCCAATAAAATGAAATAGAACAAAACAAAATCTTATATTATTTTCAGGATTTTAAGGAGGTATCTTCAAACATTTTTTTCTGAACACAGTGATCTTTTTCTTTTAAAAATCTATGCTCAGTTGAGAAAGCATAATTATAAGTAAATCTACTTAAATTTATAGGCTTGATTTTTTCTTAACAGACCACTTTTAGAAACAAAGAATGGAGAATAAGGAAGGACAGATATTATTAAATAGTAGAGTTACATGCTCAGATTATTATGTTCTTTGATACATAAAGCTCTTGTGTAAACTACGTTTTCACTTTATTTATATGATGATCTGTGTCATAGTTGAAATCTGTTTCATCCAAGAAAATGTCTAGGAAACAGTAGTATGTTCAAACAAGTTTTCTACTGATTGTTGCCCACTGACCTTTTGCAGACTGTAGACATGCTAGAAATACTAGCAAAGCAAACAACTGTTCATTAATCACCTCTTGTTATGCTTATGAGAGCAGACTGGTAAAACAATTCATATTCTCTCGCTTTGAATGCAGATATATTAGTTAACTTATTGCTTATTTTATTACTCCACCTACTTACAATAACATCCAATGTTAAAAAAAGATGTGGAGAGTGGAATTTTGCATGGAACAAAGAGAATAAAACCAAAAATAAAAGAGTGACCCAAGCTGGAAACAAGTTAAAAAATGTAATTTTTCAGTTACACAGAAGTTACCATGGCATTACCTTTCCTTTTGTGTCTGCTGGTGATTTAATTTAGTAGTTTTAGAAAAAAAGTGTCTAGTGTCTATTGCTGTGTTTAAAAATTCTAATTACAACATTGGTAAAGAAATTTCCAAGTACAAGGGGTATTTGTAGAGAACTCATGAAACTGACAAGTGATTGACATGTAAACAACCTCACTGTGCCCTTATATTCCATTCTGTGATGCTAGACTATAGATACTAAGTAAGCCTCAGGAAGTTACCACCATCCAATTTTTATTAAATGCTTGGCTTCATGGATGTAAACAATATTGTTCATTAGCTGCCTAAATAAGCCGCTTTCTTTGGAGCTGCTGTGCCATCCTTCCTCAGTGTGGTAGGATAGCTGCGACGTGAACAAATGGAAACTTTCCTTTAGTATGTTTAACTGAATTCAAACTCTGAAAAGGAAAGCAAAGTGCAGATTTCATCAAGTAGATCGAAACCATATAAACATGAATGAAAGGGATAGCATTTCCAACTTGAAATTTTCTGTTTATGACTTACCAGAGTCTGAGTGAAATTGCCCTTTTCTTCTCTGCTAATGCAAAGGTGACAGCTCAGCATGTACACACAGCATTATGTTATGTGCAATCAGAAGCTCTTGTAATTGTCCTTGAAAGCAGTCTACTGTTAATATATCTTGATTTTCAGAGTGTCATTTTTTTCTCTCTTGGATCAAGACTTGCTTTTCCTGCTTCTTTACACATAGTTTTCTTAATTCATATGCATTTCTTAACTGTACTTCTTAGGTCTCATTTCTTTGTAAAAAATCTTTATTACAGCCTGCTTTGATAAAATATTTTGAAATAGGTAATAAAGATAGATGAGTGCTGCTATAAGTTATGATTCCTTTAAATCATAACCACATTTTTTTTCTAGTAAATTCAAAAGTAAAGGATTGATCTGAAGTAAAACTTTGTTTCCCTGATTTTTAAAGTGTGAAAGAAATTCTTCTGTTTCTTACCATTTTGTATTTCTAAAATGTTCAAATGATTGCCTCAGAGTTTGGAGACAAAATATTCTGAATTTTTTTTCCTCTTAAACTTGAATGCTAAGTACTTGGAAGTTTTAAATGAGCTATTTGCCAGCAGATGACAATTCATTCCAGATAAAAGAGAAAACAAGTATAGTATGATCTGTGTTTGCTAACCAGCAAAATCTGGAAAATCGCATTTTTGAGATTCCTCAGGCAAAATTGTCAATCTAATAAATGTCAGTAGGACTAACTGAAATAGGGTAGGGTGAATATGGTAGAATTAGATTAAGGTTGCTAGAGATTTAGTGTGTATTCTGGTTGCTAATTTTAAAAATCGCATAGGGTTTTTGCAAACAAAAATTATATACCTCTGTAAATCTTGGCATTTTCATTCCTTTGCCAGACTGTGAAGGAAAAGTGGGAGGTAAAAAAAAAAAAAGAAAAGGAGGTCAACATGAATTGACTCCAAGTCAACTGTAATCTATATCCTGTCTTCCTAATATATCTCATAACAAAAACGTTTTATGTCAGTATATTCGAAACGTTTGTAAGTTATTTAGAACTTGGAACATGTTTTCCCATAGAAACAATGTTGTAAATATTGGTTCAGTTCCCAGGCCAGTACATATAGCCTATTTAATCCATATGTATCTAAGATACAGTACCAATGTTTGCCTGAGTCCTGGGTCCTAAAAGCATATGTGCAGGAAAGAGTGCATTGATGGGTATTTTCTCTCAATTTTCCGGAAAGAAAATGGTCCCATAGGAATTTTCCGAAGGAACTATTTTTGATACTTGTCCCTTTTGCTCTGCTTATTCGTGTCCCAGAGGCCTCCTATGAACTTACAGTCAAGGCAGGGACCACAGGTTGTTATCTCACCTGACCTTGAAAAGGAAAGCAATCATCTTTAACAGATTCACTGTAGGTAATGGCATTTTGACCCTTTTATTGTTCTGGACTTTTTGAGAAGGCTCATTAACCTCAACTTAAAATGACCAAATTTTAAGAAAAATAACAAGATAAAGTTAAAAAAAATATGAAGTATGAAAAAAGACAATTAGGGTTTGACAGAAACATCTTGATGTGTTGCTAGATATTTAAAGTCTTTAGGGCTTAGTTGTGATTTTTAATTACTTTCCATTTTGTCCCCCTTCAAATGTCTCATTTCTATCAAAACTTTGTAGTTTTTTACAGTAACCCTTTCAGAGCCTTTGTTGAGGTGAGACAGTGTCATGGGGGGGTTGATAATGAATTCTTAGGGTGCAAATAGGGGATTTTAATTTATTGCATTATTTTTCAATTATGTAAAATTGCTATTATTCATATTTGTAATTTTACATTTATTTCATTGGCTTTGTGGATTGTGTTTTCTCCACTGTCCTACATTCTAAATGAGTAGGGATTTTATTGCTTTTTTGTTTTCTTTGCTCTGTATTAATTCCCACTCTTGCCACTCCATTTGTTCTCAGACAGACCTCCTGGGGCAAGCAGGTTAAAGACAACCCACCCAAAGGCTGAATCATAATAGCCATTCTCAAGAGATGTAGGTGTTTCTTAAGAGATATAAACCTCTGCATTGCTCTGAATAATAAGAACATGCACACTTAAAAAACTGTTCTTTCTAATGCATTTACATACCAACAAGGGTAAAAACAAATTTTATTACCAAAACATTATTTGAGATAATATTTTTAGTGAGGAGTAAATGTTTTATTTTCTGTGTTTATAGTTCAAAGGAATGACATGCTTTTTAGACATTATACACTTCATTTGGCCGTTTTGTCTATTTCATTAAATTGAAAATTAATTCCAGTTTTCTTCAGTAACTATTGAATATATGCTGATTTTCATGACTTCTTTTTATCCAGAAAAAAAAATATATAAAAATAAAATAAAATAAAATCTATTAAAAAACATAGATTTCCAATGTGCTTGTAGGTCTTCAGTTTTGTTTATAAAAACAAACAAAAATTATACACCTATGTAAATCTTGGCTTTTTCATTCCTTTGCTTTTTTTTTTTTTTTTTAAGATTTGTTATGTGATCCTCAAAAATGTGGACTTTTCAGGCCCAACAGGGGGAGCCAATTCCATATTCTATTGAGGTTGCTTGGCATTACTGCTGTAATTTGTTACCCATTTGTCAAAGCCAAAAAATACTTTCTTTGCCTCACCTTGGCCATTTACAGGGCCCCATAACAGGTAATCACTAAAAAATGATGCAGTGTTTTATACTAATTATCTTTTAGTCTGTAATACTAAATTTATTAATCTATTATGGTCATGCCTAGAAAAGTCTGAAATAAAGGTCATTATTTTCAAGTGTATATTTTTAGTCAAGGTAAAGGTAATCTTATAATCTTTTCACAATAAAAATCAACATGGAAAATATAGAACATTTTAACGCTCACAAAAATCATTTAGATATAGTATATTATGATTAAGTTAATAAAGATGGAAAATATATTTTCTGCTTTTTAAACTAATCAAATTTATAAAATAATTAAAATCATATGACTCTATTATACGGATGTTTTTAAAACCGCATACCTTGCTTTCTTTAAAATAAAGATTTTTGACTAAGTTCAGGGTCTACCACAATGAATCATTTAGAGTGGTATTGAATTTTCATAATCGTTTGGTTCTGTGTTCTATTCTCAAGGAAGAAAGTGGAATGGTTTTACTTATTTATATTGCTGTAGGCTATACTTTGTCATAAGACATTCTCAAAGATTAGAAAACTCTTCAGTCTGATATTTACATTTATCTTGACCAAAGGCATGGAATTATATTGTACAAGGACATTGCTTTCACAGTTTAGAATACATGTTATTTCATAATATTCTGTGCAATAATTTTATTTTGAAATCTTCATTCATTAGCTAGCTACAAATATATATACATGTATCTCCTAGGTTATAATATGTGATGAATGTAGTTGGGTTGTCTCACATTTAGGCACCTGCAAGAATACACACACACACAAAACACACAGATATACATCCTTTGTGTTCTCAATTATAACAAAACTTTGGTCTTCATTTTCATGTGTATTCAGTGACTAACACAGTGATGGATGTATATTATGTACTAAATACCTAATTAACAATTAATTGCTTATCTTAAATTTCAAGAGAGATAAATCTCCAGCTTATGGATTGATTTTAGCAAAAGAGAAAATTTACATATATTTTTCCTCTGTGAAACTCATCTTTTATTTTTTCTTTGAACTTAGCTTCTGTGATACCTAGAGCTTCATTGGAATATCGATATGCTAGTAAGAGCCTCAAATATAATAGCATTTAGTGAATTTGCAGTTTAAACAAAAATTGGATCTGCTATATATGAGTTTCTAATTAAAAGATTAATCTCAGTCTTTGTATTCCCTGACATACAGTACAGTGTTTGCAACAGGGTAGATACTTTGTGAAAATGTGGATAAATGAATGAATGAATGAGGGAGTGAATTCTTACTGGCTATAAGACCTTGAAGAGTGTATATCTCTGCTTTCTCATGTATAAAATTACATGCTTACTGCCCTGTTTGTTCACAAGGTTGTTGAGAGAATCAGATGAGGTATGGAAGAACCTTAAAAATTATAAATATTTTATAATTATGAACTTATGAATAATGATTAACACTACACTTTTATAATTTAGGATATTAACTATCTGGGATAGATCTTTATTATAATCTTAAGAAAGTTTCAATATGAGAATGTCTCTTATTTTGCAGTGTTGCAGTGAATCATGCTTATAGGAATGGCCAAGTAGATTCATGTTTGTCAAAATGAGATTCCTGTTATATCCAATTACCCTTTTGTTCTTCATGCCTCAGAATGTCACTTTGCCCCAATAGCCAGACATTAATGGGGCATGCTAACTCTATTGTGCCTGCTACTTACGTAACATTAGTTCCAGACTCCCTGCTTTTAATTGAAGTGCTACGTAGTTAAATTCTCATGTCATGAATTCTAATTCCCTAGTAGAGCTAAGGAGGAGGATTCTATTGAAACATTTCCCAAATAACATTTTTTTAAATTGATGAGAGTATTTTGATTATTGAGATATTAGTAGGGGTGACGTATTTTCATTTGTAAATAAGTGCTGAGATTTAAAAAATTGTTAAAGAAGCCTATTTTAGAATAATCCTATCCCTCTTGAGAAAAGTTGTCTTGACAACAGTACCATTTATAATTAGAAGTGATGAATATTTTATTTCTCAAAGGAAAATTCTCCCTCAGTATGCATGACAGTGATTGGGCTAAATGTTCATCAGGCTCAATGATTTCTAGCGCAAAAAAATACACTGGATATCAACTTTTGGGCTCAACAATACTAAAGCTTTACAGTTCAGCTTAAGGAGAAGTTTTTCCTATGCATATTTATATTAGTATTCTGTGAGGTAAGAAAAGGAGATATTATTGACCTTAAGAAGTTTTCATGTCTAATAAGTGGCAAAATTAGAACTAAAGAAATGTGGAATAGTTTATTTCTTTTCATCATTTTGCTAAAGGGTGCAGAAGCATATGGCACATTTCAGAATTGTGCTTTTACTCAGGTTGTAATCTATTTTTTTATATCCTAGAATTCGTATCTTTTCAATTTGTAATATTTTATTCTGAAGTAGATGAATGAAGACTTAGCTCAAATGAAAATATCCAATACAAATGTCAGTCTTTTTATTGAGTGTTCAAGATTGAAGTAAATGACTATTCGCATTAAAAGACACAATTCAAATTTCATTTTGTGCATTCATGTGTTGTATCAGTCATCAGACATTTTTCTAGTGCCTACTACATGCTAGGCAATGTGGAATGTTCAAGTTCAGTAGAACACAGTCCCTGTTGGAGGGATGGAAGGGCACAGCTATACAAAGCAGTGGCCAACCTTCAGAGTATTGAAATCAAAACTGCTGCATGATGTCAAGGATACCATGTTCACTTCCAGAAGGGGCCCATTTTGTGGAGGGAGGTTAAGTTGGGGGTACAACATCCACTAAGGGAAATGACTGTGTAATCCAGTGTGATGAGAGAACAAGAGAGAATAATAAGTGATGGGGGATAAGGTGGAATGTTAAATGGGGCCTGACTCTAGAAGGCCTTGAGTTTTGAAAGCAAACATTTATCATCCAATAATGTCTATTACCGTGAATTCAATGGCTTATTGAATTACACAACTGTTTGTATCTGACTGCATGTGATAAAAGTTGGCATGATATAAATTTACATTCTGTCATGATCTATATGACTATGTTAAAAATCCATTCACTTTTTGAAGTCTTATAACTACAATTAAAGTTGAACATGAGGCGTATTTTATCATTCATTCAAATATTATACTTTCGAAAAATTCAATGGATATATCCTCATGATGAATTTTAAATGGAGGTAGTGTTATATGGAATACTTTAATTTTATATTGTGTAAGACTTACTTTTAATACAGTTTCACTCTTTGGATTGTATTCATAAGAATGCAGGATTTCATTCAAAGACATTCAGTGGCCTGATTTGGAAGATATAGCCTTATCTTATCAGCACCCTTGGAAGGCAGACATTTTGCTTATTCCAAGGCACTGAAACAAGGCTTGAACCAAAGTGTAGTGGCTCTTCATATATATTTACATTTCACTTATTTATTTTCCACAGAAGAGAAATTTCTTTACTAGCCCTCATTTCTCATTAGAGCACATTTTATCTTGGAGAAGCTCTGACGTCATAAATTCAATATTTAATTACAACTGTGATGATATTTTTATTTCAAAGGTGTAGTGCATGAAAGGCAGCACATTTCATAGAAATGAAAGAAATTAATGAGATGCCGCCTCCTCTATTTCCTCTTATGTACCAAGCTGTATTAGGTGTTGAAAATGCCAAGTTGTGTAACTGTGAACAAGGTGCCCGCAGGGAGCCTAGCGTCCATTGAAAGGACAAACACGCGAAGAGCAGTGGTACAGCATCAATACTGAGCTAGAGCGATGATTGCAGTCTGTGGAGGCATATGTGTGATTCGTTCTTTCTGTCTTTCTGGAGGTCTTATAGAAAAGTATTTTGAGTGTGGCTCTGAGAAGAAAATTACGTGTTCCTGGAGCTGAAAGAGCATTCCAGCTAGATGCAATGGCAGGAATAAAGACACAGACCTATGAAAGAGAATGAGAGTTAAGTTGAGGGGAAGCAGTAGGAGATGAATCTGGAGAGGCTGGTTTGAGTTCCCTTAAATGAGGTGCTACAGAGTTTGGATCTCATCGAGTTGTTTGGGGCAAACACTGAAATTGTTTCAGTAGAGTTGTGACATATTGAAATCTGTATGTTAGAAAAATCATTACAATTAGGAGGGCGGGTTTGAGGGACTAGGGGCATATTTTTATTTATTTTCCCCTGCAGAGTTTTAGCTATGAAGGCAGAGGAAGTACCTTGATCAGTCATGTGTCACACACAGTTCTAACTACACTGTATTCCTCACTACTACTCAATACATGTTTATTCACTGAATGAATGTCACTATTATTCCCCCTACCCTTAATTAAAAAGCCCAGCTAGATATTTACCAAAAAAAAAAAAAAAGAAAGAAAGAAAGAAAATAAAGTGAAAGAGAACTAAAGATTGAATTAAGGCAATGAAAATGGATAATATAAATGTATTTGGGGAACATTTCAAGGAGAACTCAAATGTACTTGTTAGTGAAGGAAGAAGAGAAATTGTGGCAGACTATGTTACATTGGCCCCACTGAGAAACACCTCCCAGTACTCATGGCCTTCTGTAGCCCCTTTTGTTGAGTACGGGTTTGGCCTTGTGACTGGCATTGGTTAACGAGACATTAGTGAGATGCAAGCAGAGGTTTGATAAATGTTGGCACATCAGGGATTGTCCTCTTGGAATGCCTGCAGTTAGAGTGCACCTTCTTAGAACAGCTGCCATGCCATGAGGAAGCCCAGGAAGTGATGTAGAGAGGTCCATGTGGAGTGAAACTGAGACCCCAGCCCACAGTCCCGTCTTTGCCCCCAGCCAATCCCAACTGTCAGGCCATGTTACAGCTTCTAGCCCTCTCAGCACCCTGGCTTTATTTACCATATGAAGGATAAAAACGGCCTGCTTAAACCACAGCATGTTGAGATAATCATTGATTGTCCTCTTAAATGACTAAGTTTGAGGGTGCTTTGTTACATAGCAGTGTATAACTCAAACGGGAATCAAAAATAACTTTCATATATCTGGGCTGAATTAGTTGGTGGTTTGTGATACCTTCATTTAGCTAAGATCAGAAACGCAAGCGGAGTAGCCCCTTGCTAGCACACTGGACTGAACTCCTGAAAAGAGGATTAAGTATTTTTTTACTGCATTTTAGTTCATAAAAGCTACTCAAAACTGTTTGCTGAATGCAATATTGAAAGAAAGTCATACTTAGGATATTGATGTGACATTTGATCAATGTTAGATAGAGAACTTTCCAAATAGCTTTCTTTTTCATTGTTGCTTTTGGTTATCATAGAACCCTGTGACCTAACATTCTGAATGGTAATAGGAGGTGGAAACACACACACACACACACACACACACACACACACATACACATATACATCAAAAAGGAAGGCACAATATTCTTTCAACTGGAACAGCTTAGATCAAAACACATGGGAAATAAATTTAAGGTCTATACCATATGTTAAAAAAAATTGAAGTTGGGCTTCTCTGGTGGCACAGTGGTTAAGAATCTGCCTGCAATGCAGGGGACACGAGTTCAAGTTCTGGTCCGGGAAGATCCCACATGCTGTGGAGCAGCTAAGCCCGTGCACCACAACTACTGAGCCTGTGCTCTAGAGCCTGCGAGCCACAACTACTGAGCTCACGTGCTACAACTACTGAAGCCCGCACACTGAGAGCCCGTGCTCCGCAAAAAGAGAAGCCCCCACAATGAGAAGCCTGTGCACCGCAAGGAAGGGTAGCCCCTGCTCTCTGCAACTAGAGAAAGCCCGAGCGCAGCAACAAAGACCCAACACAGCCATAAAAAAATAAAAAATAAATAAAATTAAAGAAAAAAAAACTGAAGTTAATGAAAAAATTTCAGTAACATAGGATAAGCCAGGCTTATCTGTTGTATTACATTTAATCTAATATATGAAGAATACCATGCGTGGGAAACCTCTAATTATACACAAGTTTGTTTACTTGTGTTTGAAAGTTTGGGGTTCCATCTGAATGAGAGGCAAATGATGTGTTTAGGGATTGGTTACCACTTCCTGATGAAAA
This sequence comes from Eschrichtius robustus, assembly GCF_028021215.1. Lineage (NCBI taxonomy): Eukaryota > Metazoa > Chordata > Mammalia > Artiodactyla > Eschrichtiidae > Eschrichtius > Eschrichtius robustus. The sequence continues at coordinate 105,174,898 of NC_090827.1, read as the reverse complement.
TGTACAGTTTAGCAATCCTAAATGAGCTATGAGGTCTAATAGGATTGCTTGAGTGTGTAGATTTTCAAAGCTGTGATTTCCTCCTACAGAGTTTTGCATAATTCTTATACCTTCATTGCTACCAAAATTTCATTTGGCCAAGAAATAAGCCCTAGGATTTTGGTCATCCTGGAAGAAAAGAAAAATGGTGGAATCAGTTAAATCAGTGGAAGATCGATGACAAGAATTTTTTTTTTTTTTTTGCTTCTGAAGCTTAAAGCAGCAGGGGGCAGTAGAACATCTGAGTATGGAACAGAGGGAAAGGACTGGTCAGTGGAGAAGGACATTGGTGTCTCTCAGGAAGTGTTATTTTTTATTTTAAAAAATTTTGTACACAAGACACTTTTTAATCATTACTCATATTTCCTGTTCTCACCATCCTGCAAGATGGGGATGAATAGTCAGATATAGTCCAACATTAATAGTAAATGAAACCACTACTTTAGAAAAAAATAACTTTTGCTCCTCTCTCAACTAAATCAGTCAATAGAATTTGCTTCTATGCACAATATGTAATACCAATTTGTGTTTTAATTCCCTTTTCCTCTTGTGTATAACTTTTAAAAGTCCTAATAAGTAAAGGGACTCAAATTAGGAAGCATGAGAATTATAAACCAGATGATGAATTGTGTTTAATTTTTCAGTAGATATGCAGGGTTCTTTTTGCTGGAGTTTGAGATCTTTATCCCACTATACTTTCTCATGCTTCTTGTATTCTAGCAAGTCAAGCAAACCAGTCTTTATTCCTAGAGAAATTCTTTGCTCTCCTGCCTCTGTTCCTTTGCTCATACTGAACTTTTTACTTAGGTTTCCTGTATATTCATGACTCCAGCTTACAATCAATCTTCAAAACTTATTTTAGATTCCAGATTATTGGTGACCACTTCCAGTATTTCCCAACCAAAATAGCTGCACCCTCCATTGCATTTTCTCTAGAGGTATTCATGCACTTATAGTGGTTTTCTACCTTATTAAAAAAATCATCATTTGCATAAAATTTGTGTTTTCCTCATGAGATCCTCAACTCTTTGAGTGCAAAAATTTATCTCTCTGACATACACACAGCACCTACAATAGTTTCTTACTCTTGTTACACATTTGAGCAATATTTGTTCAGTCAATAAATGCACTTATCCTTGTTAAATCTTACCTATACTGCATTCAGGCATTCAGGAGGTAGGGGTGAAAAGACAGGAAACTAACATTTATTAAGTGCTTAAATGTGTGCCAGGGACTCTAATCTTGTCAGTGTCAGTTCTCACTCTTTAAGATGGGTAATATATCCATGCAGATATGAACATGAGCTCACAGGCTGTGACTTGCCCAAGCTCACACAGATGGTGTGAGACAGAAGTGGGATTTGAGATCCTGCTCATCTCCCCAGACAACCCTCAAAGCCCACGGTGTTTTTACCACACAGCAAATAGTTATTTAGTATCTACTATCTGCCACATACTGCTTTATGGACTATTGATTCTGCATTGAATAAAATACTATCCCTGTCTCTGAAAGGCTCACATTCCAGCAGGGGAGAGATTAAAGTTATTATTATGATTCTGAGTGATAAGTGCTTGAAACATGTCCTATGGGCCTGCGGGGAGGGGACCATTAGCTGCCTGGACAGAGTTGCACCTCGTGGAAAGTTGTAGATCAGATTTGAGAGGTGGAGGGGCCTTGGAGGATTAGCAGTTCACCAGGTGGAGAAGATAGGCTCCTCGGGCAGAGGAAGGAGTGTAAGGTCAAGAAACAGGAAGGCAGAATCCAAATATGTCACTTCATTGGGAGGGAGTGGACTTTGAACTTTGTGTAAGAGGCCAGAAGAGAATGGAGGATGCTGTCATCTCATTGTAGGGCCTCTGTAGCCCTCCAAGGTACCAAGAGGTAACCTGATGTGTTAAATCACAGGAATGCAGAGGTTTATAGACTAGATATGATAGAGTAGATAGAGGTTTATGGATTAGATATGAAAGCAGTGGTTTTACTGAATCTATAAGGTCAGATAGGAAATATATGAGAAGAAGCAACATGGTGAAGCAACATGGGCTTTGAAGTCAAATAGAAGAAGCTTGGAGTCCCAGCTCTGACACTTTTTAGCTATGTGATATTGACCTGACTTCTTTGAGCTTCGGTCATTGCCTCTGTAAAATGGGGATATTAACTCCCTCAAAGACTAGTGGTGCAGATTAGAGAACGGATACAGCACCTAATAGACAGTAGTGGTATTTAGTAAACACAAGCTTGTCTATAGGCTTCACTTCTCTGCATATGGGTATACTTATAAAAATGTTGATAAAGCACAGTTTCTAAGACTATGTATTTTTATATGTTGTGTGAAGTAGATTCAGGATTCTAATTATATACATAAAGGCATGCATACATAAATACATAAATACAAACATGTATATTTATCTTTATGTAATATAGAGGAATCCTGATGCTATGAGGGCATGCTTTCCATTTTCTTGCATTTACTAGCATGAAATAAAAATGATTTTGTCATTCCTCATTGAGTCTTATTTTGGGGAGTTTTGAGAGTAAGTCTAATTTTGTGCCATTCCTATGACATTTTAGGCTCCTAACATCATTATTAATTCAGAATTGTAAGTTATATGCTTCTTCTGGTTTATAAACCAGTTTCCTTGGTTTTCAAGTATGGGCAGTTAACAATAGTGCTGTACTTTTAACGGAAATTATGTTTGCCAGAAGTTGTATTCTAGGTATTTTTAAGTTAAAAGAGTAAGTATTCTATTTACAATAAAGTTACTCTCAAGTATTTCAGAAACAACAATGAAAAGTTTTTTAGTAAGAACACCAAGCAAAGTATGAAGGACGTCAAGTTGAATTCCCTGGGCTAGAAACTTCTTGACCCATTCACATCCCTACTTTCAGTCTTTGAATAGGGCAGTGAACCCTCTTTTTGTCTATTAATTAATCTTTTAATTTTTTTCTTGATCCCCTCTGGTTTACTTTTCACCAGTCATTTCCATTTCTCCTATATTTTTAGCTTATTGCTTTTTGTTAGCTCTTTTCCTCTGCCTTTAAATATGGTCAAGATTCTGATGTCCTTAGCAAAAAAAGGAAGCAACAAATGAAATCTCCTCTTGTTCAGTGTTTCTCTATTTGTTAAAATCCTATCGCTTTCCTCTAAACAGCTAGACATCTTGGTATAGTTATCTATTTGCTACCTAATTTGTCATTAATTCCTCAATCCACTGTGATAACCTCTACCCTTTGCCACACCTCTAAAGCTCCTTTTACTAAAATTATTGCTAATCCTCTGAATCTCCTCTTCCCAAATCCAGTGATCTAGTCTTAGTCTTCGTCTGCTACATTGGACAGAATTTAGCACCATCCTCTCTCTTCACACATGAATATTTCCTCAAATATCTTTCCCATTCTTTTTTTGTTCTTATTCTATACATGTTTCCTGGACAAGCTCACCAATTTCCAGTTTTAAACTGTACCACCAACTAACATCCCTAAGATCTAGATCTTCATCCCAGAACTTCAGATTCACACAAGAAAATATTTGCTGCCCATATAAACTTGGATGAAAAACTAGTAACTCAGACTTACCCAGCACAAAAATGTCCCTTTCTCTCTCTATGCTGATCTCCTCCTCCTTCACCCCAGTCAAGAACGTGTTCCGTTCCCTCCATTTTCTTTTGCAGTCCCCAGCACCATCCTTCCCTGAGTCACCTAGGACACAAACCTGGTGTCAGACTCAGATGTTCCTCTCATCTCACATCCGCTAAACCTTAATCCCTGACGATTTTGACTCCTAAGTATTTCTTGAATCTTTCTCTTCCTTTCCTATCCTGTTTACTATTACCCTAGATTATTACATTAGTCTAAAATGGTCTTGCTGGCTGGAGACCTGCTTCTTCCCATCAATGAACTTGCCCCAATTACTGCAGGGTACTCTGTCACAAACCTAAGTCTCCCCATGTAATTATACTGAAATCTCTTTAATGCTACTCGGACCCATTCTCTAACTTAATTTCAAATAGCTTTCATTTATAAATCCTCAAAAGAAAGGAATGTGTTTATTATTACCTGTATTCTCAAGAACCTATCACAGGAAAGGTAGTCCATATGAACTGAACTCAATATTTTATACTAAAATAATTTTAATTAAAAAAATAATGTATAGGAAAATTGGGAAATTAGAAAACATTTTTTAAGTTTAAACTCTACATCCCGTTTTAATACCATGTTGTTATAACAAGATTATCCCTCAGATGTTTATGTTTTCAGGTAAATAAAACATTAACTTTTTAAAAATGTGGTGAAATAATTTTGAATATCTTTATATTGTATTAAGATGGCAGTGTTATAAAATAAAAATGAGATAGGACTTGGTGCATTGTAGATGGGCATTCTGATTGTATTTTAAATATAAGTTAGTATGGAAACCAATTTATAAAATTAAAACATTTTTACTAAATTTTTCTCCAACTTATATTACATGCTGTTACTGGCAGTGAAGAGTACTAGTTTGGTTGGAAGGTTTTCTTTGTTGTGTTTTACTATTATAATTGAAATGGACTATTCTTTGTGGAATATTTAGTAAATTATACAGAATATTGAGGCTTGATTGCTTGCAAAATTAATGTAGTCTTGTTTGAAATACACTTTGTTAAGCCACTATAAATGTGTATCCAGTAAGTTATTCGATGAATTAGTATTCAGATGAAAATATATTGAGTTTTTTAGGGCTTTTAATCTCAGTTCTATTTCTGTAAGCATTTTAGCCTATCAGTACAAGGAATGCAATTTGAATTGTTTACTGCTGTAAGCCACTGGTTATTTTCAGGCATAATGGAGTAATGGTGTTTAACCGCAATGTGGTATTTTCTAAAAGCACGTGAAATATTTCACGAATAAGATTAGCTAAAGAATTTAGTCTCATTTTATAACCATGACAGTTTAGGTGTGCAACACGAGAAGTTTGTATTTTCAGAACAGTTTCTCAGAGTGTTTTTTTAAAGAAAATGAAACTCTTTCTTATAGGATCAGATATTGGGTTTCCACTAACTGTGTTAAATATCTGGTTTTAAGTTACGGTATGGAAAATTTAGGTTACTTATTTAGGCATTTTAATGTGAACCAAGAAGAGTTTAATAATTATAATTGAAAACTGTCATACAGATAGGATGGTGGGATGGTAAATTTATTCTTTAGCGGAATACTAAGAATTTTATTATTTCATCTCTGTCGGAGCATCCTGGGGGCTTTTGTTTCTTGCCCTCCTCACGCCTTTCCCTTCTGCCCTCACCACACACAGTTTGCTGTGTGGGCAGCAGGGTCAGAAGGTTGGAGGGGGATGGCAGAGGAGGGGGGCCGTGCTGGGGTGGCTGGACCAGAGGCGAGACTGGGACCTTCTCTCTGAGGCAACAGGACTTCAGCAGCAAAAAGAAAACTAAGGTCCAGGGGAGCAAGGTTTGATGTTTCCTATCATGATTGGATTTTAGACATGGCATCTTTGTCTCCATTTAAATTCTTGAAGTCTGTCAAATAAATGTCTTTGTTGTTGTGAAGATCTTTTAAGACTACAAAGAAAGAAACAAAGAACTTGTATAAAAAACATTCTTAAAACTCCTAGAAACATCTCCTAGGAAAGAATGTTACAGTTCTAGTAACTAAGAACTAACTAAGATCTAAGTCATTTTGGTGGCTTATTGGATTGATACTATTTCATGAAAATTAAATAACTGTCATTGTGGTAAAACATTGGAATGAATTTATAAGGAATTGTTTATTTTATAATACCAGGTAAGCATTTCTTTTCATGATTAAATCATATTATGAGTACCGCATCGAACAAAAGGTCAATTGCCTTTTCCTTGTCTCCTATAGACTTCATAAATTTACATTGAAAAGTTATATAAATTTTGTGGTTGTATATCTTTTGAAAAATAGAAATGTGTATATCTCAGAGAAATACAAATTGTTTTAGATTTTCATTTTAAATTAACATTCTCCAAACATTTTTATGAGTGATTATATTCATAGAATGTTATAGAAATTATATGCTATAGTTTTAGATAACATTAAAATACATATTGAAGGAAAAAAATTCCAAAATATTATTTAGAGTAGAACTTATAATTAATATTTTCATCTCTCTTCAAATGACAAATTTACAAAGATTTTTTTTTGTTTTAATAATTAACTGTCATTCTAATAATTTTCATGGGGCTCTGTAAAAAATTGATTATAATTTTTGATGTTTAATTTTCAGTAGAGGTGTTATTATTTAGCTATTTAAAATGTATTGGGTCAATGTTAACCTTTAATCTAAGCTTTCTTGTCTTCTAAGAATGTTCTTTCACATAGAAGATTGACAGAAAAGGAGACAACTCTAACCCTAACAAAGAATAATACCAAAGGTTTTGGATTGCCACAGCAAACTGTGTGGCTTTTCGGTAGGAGGGTTTTCATTCAATACTATTAGCCAAGTGATTCCATGGCACTATTACATTCTAGCATTAATTGTATCTGTCAGACCCCAAACATGGTAATCATTGGTATTTTAGCTAATAGTTTATTATTTGTGTGTTTGCTCGCCTTTATCAAATTCTTAGCTGAGAGATTTCTGTTTTCATCTAACTTACAGTGAAAACAGACCGTGCTGAGTCTGAATGTAAAAAAAAAAAAAAAAAAGCCGAGATTTTTGCCTGAGGAATTTTTAAAAATCATATCTGCTAGGTGAATTTGTGGTAACCAATCACTGATAATCCCTGGCAATCATTATGAGAAATAGCATTTAAAAAAATAAAAGAAGAAAAAAATGTAATGATTCCACTGCATGAAAAAGAACATTCTGGAGTTACAGAAAATAGTCCAATCAATGATAATCATATGTTATTCAGTACAGGTTACTCAATTGTCATTTAACAGCTTGGAGTTTTATATGTGTATCTCTCTCTCTCTCTCTCTCTCTATATATATATCCATCTATCTATCTATCTATCTATCTACAATTGTTCCTTCAAAGAAATGAGATTTAATTTACATACTCATACTCATGTGCAAACACACACACAAACTTGGTTAATAAAGTTCACATCTTATTTCAAGTTATTATAAATTTATTTTGTAGCCTGAAATACTTTTATGCTTTTATTGTTAAACATATGTCTTTGACAATCTCTGTGTGATTGTGTTAGAATTTGACATAATTAAGAGAGTCTTCAGTTCTATGATTGGTATAGGTGCTTCTAGACCTAGTTGTAAGATACTGTTTGTAAACCGCACTGCTTTAATCACATTCTCCTCTAGTTTCTTGGCACGATATTTGGCTTTTTGTAGAAAGTAGCCTTCTTATTGCTTTCTGCCTCCTATTTTTTTCTTTTTAAATTTATCCACATCACTGCTTAAGTTTTTTATTAGAGTCCATGTTTTTACAGCTATTTTTAGTGTCACAAAAATAAATATTTTATGTATTATGACTGCAAATAGAATGTTGTTCTTGGTTTGTAGATCTTAGTTAGGCTGTTTCTCAGTCCTGGGGCAGTTAAAGCTGAAAATTAGATAAGCATATTTCTGCCAACCCCAGGTCAGATTACATTCTGATGCGCAGGATGACATAGTGGAAAATATCCACCTCCCGCGTCAGAAAAACCTGGATTTATATTCCAGCTCTCTAGTTATCGGCTGTGTTATCTTGGACAACTTTCTCAGTCTTTCATCCTTAATACAGAAGTAACAATATGTGCCTCTGAGGATTAAATGAATGTTAAGATGTGCTAAGGATTAGAAACACTACATAATGACAAAGTACAAACAACCTTCCTTCCCACAAATATTTTACAGTTTTAGAGGTTAGTACATATATATGCACATTTATTTTAAAAATTCTATATTAAATACATGTATATGTAGATATGTATATGAGTTTCTACTTTTTGCCAGGCTCTGTTCTAGATTCTTGAGATGCATGATTTAACAAAACAAAGGCCCCAGTCCTTGTGCAGCTTAATAATTTAGAAAGTGAATATTGCAAACTTTCTTTCAATGTCACTAATGTTTATTTTAAACCAGTACAGCAATTTGGGCTATGTGTTTTCTTGGCTCTCACTATATTCATATTTCCATGAAATAATGGAGAGAAGAAAATTTCTCGTGTAAAAAAGAGGTCTTATGAATTGATTCAAAAAGACAAAAAATATATGGGAAAGTGAGTAAATGATATTAGTAGGTAATTCACAAAAGAAGAAATGCAGATGGCTAATGAATTCTTGGAAAACTGCTCAAACTCCCCAGTAACATGGGAAACGCAAATAAAAGGATATCTGGTATTTTGTTCACAAAAGTGGCAAAAGGGAGAAATATTGATATTATCGAGTGTTGGTGAAGGTGTGGGGAAAACAAGCAAATTTCTACAAAGGGATATGAATTGTAATTTTTTTTGGAAAACGATCTGTATTACCTAATAAAATTAAAAAATAAAAACAAACGTGATCATACCCCTGATTCAGCTGTTTCACTTTTAGTAATCTATCTTGGAGAAGTAAATGTACAAATATGTAAAACTATGTTTTCAACACTGTACTACATTACTATGTGTAATAACAAAAAGCTAAGAAAAAAATCAAGTCTCTCAATAAAGGGACATTTCAACACAAATATACTAATATTTGAAATATGTCTTCAAAACTATTCATCAATGTTTGTGAGAACAAAAATCTGGAAAAAATCATGAATTTTCATTAATAACGAAGTAGTTCAATGAAGTGTGGTGAACCCAAAGTATGCAGCATTATGTAGATATTCAAAACGATGAATAGGAGCTATCAGCATTGACCTCAGTGGGTGTCTATGATATATTATTAAGTGAGAAAAGCAAGAGGCTTGTAATGAACTTATGATCACATATTTGTTTTAATACTTCTATATACGTGGTTATTTCAAATTTGAAGATGTTTTGTGAACATAGAGAAAGATAGGGAAGAATGTATATGAAACTTACCTCAGTGTGAGGGTTGTTGATGGGAGATGGAAAGTCACAACACTTGACTTTCTTCTCTCTGATTGTTTGACTTGTTACAATTATCATGTATAATGTTGTAATAAAGAAACACAAAATAGAAAAATTAGAATTTCAAGCTATTAGAAATGGTCTATTTAGGGTTTAATTGGTATATCCCTTATCAGTGTGGAGGTTAGTTACAGAATCTACTGCAATGCTTTGCATTATAGTAGGTGTTCAGTGAATATTTCAATCATTCATTAAGTAAAATGTACTGAGGACTTTTAACACCTACCTATATGTATGTGTATCTCCCTCTTTCTCTCTCTCTATATGTATATACAATATTTACTTATTATTTATGATACATTTATACATAAAAATACTTTTGAGAGCTCTTGCATAGAAGGTACTTTTGTCTTGAAATGACTTTCCTGCTTAGCGTGGACTTCTGTTTTTTGGTAGTGGGAATGAACCAAGCATGGATAGTAACAGAGCCCATAATAAAGTCATCTCCCTCCAGCTTCCTCCCAGTCTCCGAAAATGTGAGCTGGGCAAGGCATAATGAACTTTATGCATTCGTTCACTCAGTTATTCCAAGGTTTATTGCTTGCTAAGCCTTATGGTGGAAACAACGATTTATTCATGGGTCTTTTGCCTATAAGGAGTTTACTGTTCTGCAGGTTACAAACATGGCATCAATTCCATGTCACTTAATTTTTTTCTTTTCAGCATAGATGATGGTTTTATTACATACTTATTATCAACTTTTACCCCAAAATCAAAACCCCTCCGTTCCTAACCCTTAAATATATACTTAGTGTAAGGAGGTGAAGCAAGGGTGTGATTTTACAGAGGGACCAGTGAAGGTGTTTTTTTTACATATGTTTATGCATGACGTTTCTTATGTATAGAAAAACAGTAAGCTATAGAGGACAGTTTAGACATACTATAAAAATGGCTACCATGGGCATTATACTTGCTGGACTAAACATTCTAGTTTAACAAGCCTCAGTTACACTTACCTACTAAAAAACTTCCATCTAATAAAACTCCCATTCTTTAAGCCCAGAATTCTAAGCAGAAAAAAGTATTCTAGTAGATATTTTTATTCCTAGGATTCTCGTTGTGAAAACATTGACTTTTATTATAGTCATGTTTTCATGTGTTTATCTTTAATATATTATTTAATATATAATCAAATATATATAATATATCTTTAATAAAATATACACATATATATTACTATATAACAAAATATTTAACATAACAATAAGATATATTATTTTTATATGTTTACATGTGTATCTTATTATATATTCTAGTAAATCTACTAGAACTACTATGCATATTTTTTACCTATTGGTATCCATGCATTTTTAATTCTTGTAAATATTTTTGGGTAGCATTATTACACTCTGAGCCTCAGTTTCTACATCTGTAAGATGATATCAGTAATGCATTTCTGAATTTGTTGTGGAAAATAATACTTATCAAGTACTTATCAAGTACCAGACCCTGTTCCTGTTAGTAACTGGTGCTTTAGCATTCAGTTACCACATACCAATATTGTTTGTAATGAATTACTACTGCAAAGAGTAAACCATGACACTGGCTGTGGGAATGTATTTTTCAGAATCATTGTTTTCCTTCTCATTAGAAGATAAAAGAACAAATGGTGAGACAGTCCTAAAAAATGTACTTCTCCATGTTGTGACTGATTCTAAACAAAAGGAAAAAGACGTTTACATAAAGGATTTCTGTTGGATTTCTAACTATAGAGAAGAAGCATTTTCTGAAATGCCGATATGTTATAATTTAATGATGTGTTCTTTGGGGAGATGGTCCATTTTTTGCACATTCATCATGGCTCTAAAAGTGAGTAAGGATGAAAAGCATGTAGTGCTTGCCTTGTTCTTACATCAGAAGAATTTTTTCTTTTGTCCATTTTATGCTTGTTTCCAAAGGCTTAAAATGAAAGCTTTGTTTCTGCAATAATGGCTTAGTGTAGGCTTACATTGTTGATCCCCTCAGTAGATGCAATGTAATCCACTTTGGTAATGTGAATTTTTAAACAATCATTCGCCTTTGCCATTAACCCTTCTCTACTAATGATAATACTCTACAAAAACTACAAAGGAACCCGGGCCCAGCTTAACATTAGACTTGGAGCGCACTTAGCTGAATTTGCATTTCTTATTTTAGTAGCAGTGAATTGCTGAGCATATGTTGAACTTCATCAATACCAAATGTAGAATAGGTGATTGTGAAACTAATGTTCAAGTGCAAGCATTCAAATACAAACACGGGAAACTAGAAGAAAATAATGATGAAATGAAGCAAAAGGGCTTTCCAGTCCAAAATTCCCCTTGAAGGGGCTTCGGCCGCTGTTGCTTTTTGCAATATTTTTTAACTTGACCTGTTGCTTTGCTTAGTTCATTGTAGTGCAAATGTCTCGAATAAAGCTGTACATGAGTCATTTTTTTTTTTTTTTTCTCCTCAGTTCAGGCTACTTGGATAATAGCACACTTTGAACACAAGCATGGGAACCTATTGAATGTTTCCTGCATAAAGCTTAGAGCTTGGCTCAGCAGCTTGACATGTTTCTTTAGGAGAGCGAAATGGCAAATTAGCTAAAAGTAATTTTATTCCATGACATATTTCCAAACTAACTTTGAGAACACATTTCCACTTAGTGTTTGGATTCCACTTTGGGGACTTTGAAAAGGTTTCCTGCACTTGGTTAAGTAAAATAGTTGGTGGATGGCTAAATTAAGATGTTCTTCAGGGATTTGTAGATATTTAAAGTTTTACCTAAAGGAGAGAGGACTTTACTGCAATTCGTATTGAAGCTGCAGTACTGTATGCCTTCAGGGCTGTGGATTTAAACAAAAGATCCGTCAGTGAGCTGGGTGCACGGTAGGGGGTAGATGTAATTATATACTTTAAAGGGGAAAAGACTGTTATTATTTTACATTTATTGAGTGCCAACATTTTGCAATGTGCTGTACCTAATATAGAATTAGACACAGTCCTTGCCCAATGGACTATCTATTTAAATTAGACACAATCTAAATATTTCTCTTAAGTAGTTCCTGTGTTTTCAAATTTGTTACACAGTCCATTGTACCAGTGCAGAAATATTACTGTACTTGCGAATGTTATTTAAAACTGTGAAGGCTGTCAAAGACACGTGGTAAAATGAGATGTGATTCTTAGACTATAAAATCGCACATGTTTTTCAGGTCTTTTCCTTTAACTATCATTATTAGATCTAACTTGAAATGGGAAGCAGGAGAGAGGTATTACATTTAGAAAAGGAGGGATGTATCCTTTTGATTTTTACTTTGGAAAAAAATTACTGTTTAAGAGTAAATAATGCCACTGATTTACTTAACTAGGTTTGGAGTTACATTTATTTGTGTGCTTTTTATATTTATTTTAAAATTAATTAATAATTAATTTTTTGTGTGTGATTTTTAGCTAATTGCAGTCTGAAATTCCATGACAGCCAGCATCACACTGTCTAGCCCGGGGCTTTGCAAGTATTAGCCACTCACTAAAAACTGTTGAAGGAATGAATAAAATGGAATTGCATGTAAGCCATCATTTTCTCATGACTCTCTTTTCTGATTTTAGAGACTGAGGAGTCGGTGCTGTTCTGGCTTTGGGCCAGGCACTAAAAAAAAAAAAAAAAAAAAAAAAAAAGCAAACAAACAACAACACCACCAAAATCTGAAAAAATTTTCCTGCGAATCCCTTCAAAGAGCCCTGGTTTGGAAGGACTTCCTCTGATAAAGACGTTTCTTGTCTCTCAGCCAGGCTCAGGCATGACGATCCAGCAGATCGTCCAGGGCTGTGAGAGTCCTCAGGGCTGTTGCGATCCCCACCAGTGATCAAAGGACCCTTTCACACCGGCTGTCTGGTTCCAAGGGAGGTAGTCACCATATACAGCGGTCGGCTTATTGATCTGTTTTGTGGACACACACAGTTTCTCTTAACTCTATTGTGAGTCAGGCTGGTGTTAGGAAAAATGTGCAGATAAACAGGGAGAAGAATATATAAGTTGGCCTGTTGATGTATTTATCCTGTATACTGTGACTGTTTCACACCAACTGCTGCATCCCCAGCTCCAGCACCTTTACTCAGCTCCCTCCTGAGCTCGCAGAGCGCACACCAATCCTCAATTGCGAGATGTATCTATTCTCTCAGTGAGCGGAAATGAGGGTCCTTGCTATCACAGTGGAATCATCTGGCCCTGGGTTTGCATCTCTGGCCTGCCATTTACTCTCCGTATAATCTAAATCAAGTCAACTTTTCTAAGCTCTGGGCTCTTTAGATGTAAAATGGGGGTAATAATGGCACTTAGCTCTTAGAATTTGGGTGAAAATTAGTCTAAGCTATGTACTTTGAGCATACTACTCTGTTATTATTAATACTATTACCATTATTATGGATGATAATCTATTTACCATACAGTGTCATTGTCAAGTGCACATATCAAAAAAGTCAGTTGCGCATATACACATTATTTTAATTTAAAATACAAAATATTGATATTTCAAGGCAGTTGTATAAGCAGTTATCATTCTGATCTGCCAGCAGTGTAAATGTGACGCTTAGGAAGTAGGGAGTTGGCCCGGTTTGGACCGCAGCATCCACCCTGCCCGTTTCCTCATGCTCACCCACCTGTTTCTTACGCTCATTATGACTCTGTCTCTTCTGCCTGTTCTTCCTGTTCTAGTTCTTTCCTGCCCTAAGTTGCCTTCTGAGCCAGCTGAACCCGAATGATTTTCCACTGAAGCCTTGACTTCTTACCCCTCAGCAATGGTCTTACTTTCTACTTTGGTGAGCATCTGACTTAATTTCCTGAAATATTTCTTCTATTTTCCTCAAAATTTCTTCTGTTTTCCTCTTGACCTTTCTCCTCCCCTCCTGTTTCAGAACACAAAGAGTTTCTATAACATTTGAGATCAATGACTACATCTTACCCTCCATATTCTGTCAGTGGCTCCTCCAATCTTGGCATAGTCTCCATCTTTTTCCTCCTTTTCGCTTGTTTTCTCTCTTTTGCCCTCAAGATTCCCTTGATCTACTTGTCTTCCATTCACTCAACACACACTCACTCTTCTCCCTGCTTCCTGTCTGAGACTGTGTTCTGAAAATTCACTTGTTGTGTGTTCTTATCACCAAATCTGATGGTCTCTTTAATCACTTACCTTTCTTCTCCCTCCCTGCTCCTTTTTCCTCATCCCTGTTTTTGAAAGCTAATGAATGAAAGCATTTTCTTCTTCTGTTTGAGCTTCTTATCACTCCCCACCCTTTCACTAACATGTAGGCCTTATATCAGATATTACATTCTGTACATGATGTATAGATCTGTATATTCCACTTCAGCCTATATCTCATAGGCCTTTTATCTCTGACTGCTGTTAGACACTCCCAGGCAACTCTAATCAACCAGCTAAAAACCCAACTTATCACCTTTCCTCTAAACTAGACTCTCCTCGTGTTTTTCTTCTTTCTGTTAATGATCCCCCAATTCTCCTTAGATGGCCAGGCTACAAATCACTGAGACATCTGATGACCAATCAATTGCCAGAATTCTACTGATTTTTCCTCCATTTCTGTCCTTCAGACCTGCCACATCCCTTGCCTTCTCTGTGCCTGGCTTTTACTACCTCTTACCTCTTCTAGTAGCAGGAAATTCCTCCCTGGCCACACCATTTCTAGCCTTTGTAGAAAATGAGAAGCCACAAAATCCAAATGCCTTCAGCAGTCATTCAGGGTATTTGCTCTCAATGACTGGCTTCTGATCCAGTGGCCAGGAGACCTTAACACATAGAGATTTTTTTCCTGACTCTAGGGCCCAATTAGGCTGCAAGAGATGAGATACATTTCTGAGAGAATCCGCGAAAAATACTGTGTAACACTTGTCCATTCGCTGGGTTGGAATCATGAGGGAAGAGTCACAAAGCATGAAGTACCCAGGAGTATCCTCCTCTGTACAGACCAATCAGATTCCAGCTTTACGTTTCCTGCTTTCTTCTCTCCCCAGACCTCTCCTTCACAGCTTAGCCCTTTATGATTACAGGGCCCTCTGTGCCTCTCATATTGTTCATCACATTTTTTTTCTGTTTGTTTAAGCCGACCATTTCCTCACAGTCTAGGTTTATGTCTCACGTCCATGAAACTCCTCTGAAATGAAATCTTGAGGTGTTTATTTCAATAGTGATGCTATTTCTTTAAGAGTGATCATGCATTATTCTCTTTAATCATTATATTTCATGCCTTATGCCCGAAAATAAGATCTAGGAAAATAAAGTCAATGTCCAAGACCCATTTTAATTCCCCATAGTGTCTAGCATGGGACTTCTTTATAGTCTTTGATGATGAATTTTCAGGACTACACACACTAATGGTATTGAACACTCTGAGCACTTTATTACCCCTCATCAGTATGACATCACCTTCTAACCACTCCTCTTAGGAACACTATGCTAGACAAATCTTCTACATCACTGCATTAGGTAAATAAGTACCATTTTAAATATGCTTCAGAGCTTGCAGAGTACTTTCATAGAAACATGTCACTAGATCCTCATAAAAATTCTGTGATATAAGTACTTTTATTATCTCCATTTTGCAGATAAAAGGACTAAATATCTTTGTGTTTGAGAGTAGTACTCTCCATGTGAAAGACTGTGGAGATCAGAGCGGGAATCTCTCACATAGGCAAAGATACTAATAATTTAATTTTCTCTGTAGAAGATTTCAGCTGAAAAATACATTGTGACCTTGGATTTCTAGAGTATTTACTCATATCAAGACTCTGATATCTTGCTTTCCAGGCAAGAGTAACCTAACCTTTTCAGTCAAATGTAGTTGAAGAGAGTAACGTAGATGGAGAATGGATTCTGTCTTTGAATGAAGACATTAACATTTAAAGGATTAGAAACAATTTTCAGAATAAATGCTTATATGTACACACATTCATATTTAAAATTAACATAAAGTAGGAGCTTTACACTGAATAAACAAGATTAAAAACATTTTTTGTACATTATGGCAAATACACAATAGAGATACGTCTAAATCTTAGTTTTTATTCTGAATTTTTCTGCAACAGAAGCAGAAGAGGGAAATAATCCAGTATATATGTAGATACCAGAGTTCAGCCAAAATGGAACTTGCCCTTAATATTCCATGGAAAAGGAATATTCCAATTCCGTTAGCTCTAGAACCCTGCCGGTTCTAGAAAAAATACCTGGTTGGGCAGAGTCAAAATTGTCCTAGGAAAAGCAGGTAGACAGAAACTGTTATAAGCTAAATTAAGTTATTGTGTCACTTGAAGAATTACCACAAACAGTGTGTCGTTGATGTTTCCTCTTTAATTCTTCCCATGTGTCTTGTACATTATATTGTATATAGCATGTATTCAATTTGTATCTCCTGAATCATTTACTCTGTACCTTAAACAATATATTTAATTTGTAAGTTCATACCATGACCCTTAGGCACTTTGGACAACTTTGGGTTAATGATAACTAAATTTTGCAAGAGAGGGGAAGAAATAATAAGATGGGAGCAGTAGTGAGAAAAAAATGTAAAGCAAGTCAGAAGCACAAGGACAGCGAAATAGCGATTGCTAAAAATATCTAAGGTTGGCCAGTCATCACGGCCCAAGCAAACCAATCTGAGGCCAAACCATGTGGCATTTGAGACCCCTGGAGTAGAAGACCAGGACACCATCTAGGCATGACAGTGCTGGTTTTGCCACCTTCATGTTCCCAGTGGATCGCAGCAATTTGGATGAACTAGAATACTGTGTTGGTGAAATGTTGCTTACCCTGATCAGGCATTTCCTGCTCTTCTTCCACTGGTGTTAAAGCAGAGCAGTGATTATGAAGATATTCTTTTTAAAAGCTCCTTTAAAATAGTGAAAGACATAAAAAGGGCAAAAAAAAAACCCAAAAAAAAAACCCTTGCAAGTCCTCAATAAGCCCTGAAAATAGAATCAAGTATTGAAAACCCATTGGAAGGAAAGCAGGCAGCCTACCTCTGTCTCTGTGTCTGTCTCTCTCTCTGGTTTTTCTTCCTCCTCCCTCTCTCCTCCTTTTCTTCTCCTCTTCCCTCTTTCCTTCTCCTCTTCCTAAGCTCTTTTTCCCTCTTACTTCCCTCACTCCTCTGCCCCTTTCCTCCCTTTCTTCCCCTCTTCCTCCATCTTATCTTTCACCAAATCCAAAGAGAAGCAGTGGTAGAAGATGGCTTTCAACTGCTCTCTGGTTTATCTCCCTTCTGTTTAGGGGAATAGCTTAAACCCAGTAAAAGTATTTCAGAACAATGTTGTGGTTAAAAAAAGAATCTTACAAGACATCTTAGTCTGCTTTCCAGCTCTGATCCAATTAACTGTGGCCAATGGCACAGGGTCATGAAGTCCAAACCCACCCCTATATATTGGAGAAGGTAGGGGTAAGGTGAGACATTTAAAAAAACAAGGAGAAGAAGGGGAGGGAAAAGAAGAAAAAAGAGAAGAAAACATCAATTTCGGCTCAGCAAATATCCTGAAAAGTATCTCTTACACCAGTCATTCTTCCAAATTAGTACATCAAATTGCCAAAACAGAGCTTACCTACATTATTTGCCTTTATGTATGTATAACCAAATATTTTGTCCACAGCTTGATCAGGGTCTGTTATTACCCCTAGGTAGAAGAACATTTACTGTTGTAATTTTGCTAGAAAGGACGCCATTCATTCTTCCTAATTCCTATGTCAGATTACTAAAATGGAGTATATCTGCACTGTTTGAAGCATTGCATTGCCTTTACATAATATTTACAAGTATTTTGCCCTCAGTTTCATCAGCGTTTGTTTTAAGAAATAACCCTAAGTAGAACATTTGCAGTTTTTGTAATTTTGACAAAAGGGAACACCATTCCTTCCTTATGCTAATTGGTATCTCTCATTTAATTATCAAAACAAAAATTTCCTTTTTGAATTAAAAACTAGAAAAAAAATTAGCTGCTGATGAACTGGGTTTCTTTGAAATATTTGACCATAATTTTTTTTTTTCTTTAAATTAATTAATTTATGGTTGTGTTGGGTCTTCGCTTCTGTGCGAGGGCTTCCTCCAGTTGCGGCAAAAGGGGTCCACTCTTCATCGCGGTGCGCGGGCCTCTCACTATCGCGGCCTCTCTCGTTGGGGAGCACAGGCTCCAGACGCGCAGGCTCAGCAATTGTGGCTCACGGGCCCAGTCGCTCCACGGCATGTGGGATCTTCCCAGACCAGGGCTCGAACCCGTGTCCCCTGCATTGGCAGGCAGATTCTCAACCACTGCGCCACCAGGGAAGCCCCTGACCATAATCTTATACATGTTATGTTATCAATAAATATTTGCTTCATGATGAAATAAATAAAGGAATGAGGGAATTCATCTTATTTAGCTTTCACTTTGGCTACCAGAAATTTACTGCTCAGTTTTGTGTTTAATGGCAGTAGCTTTTCTTAGTTAAGTGTTCCTGCTATATTCTTGCTCACCCTCATTTACTATTTTAATGTTCTTTTATGATTTTACTCTGTGCCCTTCAAAAATCTGTTTTGGAAGAAGCTGGCATATAAATAGCATAAAAAAATAAACTGCATATTCTGACATTTACAGTTGTAAGGATAATTCCATGTTAAGGATGATTCAGTCTGCAAGTAAAGTTATTGGATATATGTCTAAATATATTTTAGAATCATTTTGATCATCACATAGCTTTTCTAAGATGCTAGTGTTTCTTGTTTCTTGTTTTGTTGTTTTTCTTCCCATCAAAACATTTCTCTCTCTACCCAAAAATGCACAATGACTCAGTTTGGCTAATTTTATCAAACTGATGTGTTAAAGGGCATTCGACTCTCTTGAGTCCTCTCCTAGGCCCTAATTTTCTTAATTGTACCAATCCCACTATGGATTTCTCTCCCCCAGAAAGCATAGCTGCCCATCTTGCTTATTTACATAAGTAAGCTTTTGTTCTCTCTGGATTTCTTTGCATTTGCATGCTTTTTCTTTTTCTTTTCTTTTTTTTTTTTTTTTCTGTTTGCTTTTCAACCATTCCACTTGTCTTGTCTTTCAAAACCTGGCTTAGGTATAACCTCTTTTGGTAAGACTTACTTAATGAACTCCAAGTGACTCTTTTTCCATGTCTCCTTGGGATTATCTACTCAGTTTTTACTCTGTTAATTTGCCCTTATTTGTATGACATGTTGAAAGTGTTCTGAAGCCCTTTTTAAAATACAAGAATGAGTTCTGGCTCTCCACTTAGAAAATTTGCTAATTGTTTCTCAGACTGTGTCTTCTTTCCCTTTTTATATTATCCCTGAACCACATAGTTCAATGTTCTATGGGATGAAGGAATGTTCATTAAATGATGTTGGCTCTTAGTCGCTCAGGTTAAAACGCAGAATATTGATGATGTTTGTCTTAACAAACATTTTATCAGGAGTAAAGATGATAATCATTTCCAGGAAATTTAAACTTAGAGAAGTGCAGCACAGTTTTTGACATAGTTGTACATTCATCCATTTCAAACAGGTTCCTAAGCTAGTTTCTTTGTTTCTCCCCCTTTATTCATATTCTTTCCAGACTGATGGAGGCATATGGCTTTAATTATCAAGTATATGCTAAGGACCTGCAGAGCTACAGCTTTTTCCTGACTTTCATAATGAAGCTAGTTCCTAAACAGCAACATTTGCCAGATTATTTTATTGTATTATGACATTAAACATGGACCAGCAGAAATCTAGCTAATTGGGAATGATACCTTTTCCTTTAACTGCTTATTTATTTTCCAGGGAACTAATTTAGTTTGGTTATAAAATGAAACCTCATAACTCAGTATAAATGATTTTGGCCATATAATATCAATAGCTAGGCTGAGTAAATTCCTATAAATAAATAAACAACACTTGAAAAAATTTATTCAAAAAATGAGTAAATGCAGCTTTATTGCTATTATTTACAACATTTAAGACTGGAAGGAACATTTAATACTTGTTTTTCTTCTGTCTTTTAATGAATTGGCAAGCATTATTTGTAATTAGTGAGTTAATTGTTTATAGTCAGAGTGTTGCTAAAGTGCTTTAAAATTAAAAGCAGTTTATTTCATTTCACTGGAAAATAGGCAGAACTCCTTATGCTTAGGTGATATAATTTTAAAAGTATTTTATAACTCAAATTTAAATAAAAATGTTCCAAATATAATTTATTGTTATTATATATATCAAAACTTTAAAATTATATGAAATCGTACAGCACTTGTCACCAACAGCCCACCCCCCTAATAAGCATCATTTATCTTATTTGATTTGTGGCAATCTGATTTCTGTCAAAGAAGAATCTATGTTGCTTGTTTCATATATGTTGAATTTTTAAATGAGTGATACTAGCCTGAAAGATGTTTACAAATTTGGAACTTAAGTTTTGATCTTATGGTCACATGTTAATTTTAAAAACAATCTCAATGATGGAATGGAACATAATGCATTTGGCTCTTAGAGCATATTCTACATCAAAGAGTTGTAGAGTGGGAGAGAATCACCAAGATTCTAGTGGGTACAGTGGTAATCAAAGTGTGTTCCAGGGAACCTAAAGGTTCCTTGAAACTACCCCAGGAATGTCCAGGGAGGAGAAAGGGGGTGGTGGTCAAGCTGGAATGTCTGCGTCAGTTCTTTAAATGGTTTTAATGACGACACAGAATTCAATTCATAAATTTTTAGCACTGTGAGCCCAGTAACTTCTTTTGTAGCTGAGAAACTATCCAGACAAGTGAAGTAATTTGATAAATAGCAAATAAATATATTTTGCTAACACTTGAATGTGGACTCAGTACTATGAAGTCTTAAATGGTTTTTCTTTCACTGCAAGTAGAATAAAACCCTTTAGGTAAAGAGGAGGACTCTATTTTTAATATTTTTAATATTAAACAAATAATTTTTGAAATTAAAACATGGAAAAATACTAAACTCCTAAAATCTGCTATAAGGTTCAAAAACATTAATTAGTAAGTTGCATTTTCTGTTTGCAGCTTTATCTACTTTTTATCTTTATCTAGTTCTAATTGACAGTTTTGCCGTAATATAAATAGGATGGACTAAGAGGTTTACAAGTCACATTTGAAAAATTTAGTTTGGATATGTAGAATTTTAAGGAAAAAAATACCAAAAAATGGTCATTAGATTTTGGTTATATACTAGGCACTCCACTAGGAACTATGGATTCAAAGACAAAGAGCAAAATACACACTCTAAGATGAAGAGATTCACAATTCAACAGAAAAGACAACCTAAAAATGGACTGTGGTAGAGTGATGATGATGCTTTAATAAGTAAATGACTTCGAGCTTGGCGTTGAACTGAAAATAAGAGTGTTCCAGGGAGAAGAGTGTATGTGGGCAGGGGGGAGGGAGAAGCGAAGACAGACCGAAGGTAGACAGGGACACAGAGAGATGTTGATTGGTTGATTCATGATGGTGTTGCTAAACAAAATTATGGAAGCTGGAGAATAGGGCAGAATGTGAGGAATAGATATGCCCAGTCCCAGATATTTGCAGCTGGACATATCCAGTAGAGGGAAGGTAGCTCAGCATTCAGAGGCAAGAGATTAAGGCTGGAGATTTCACTCACTCACTCACTCACTCATTCATTCAGTAAATATTATTGGCTGTTTACTGTGCCTCGGGCATTGTAATAAGCACTATGTTAGAGAAGGGAATACAAGGATGAAAAAACGTGGACTATTTTATTCAAGAAATGTGCAGTCCATCAAGGGGACTGACATTAAACAAGCATTATAATTTAATTATTAAAGAGAATTTTAATAAACTATTTTGTGAAATATATATTATTAAAATCTGTGATGTCAAACATGATAAAATAATTATAATGCTTTCTAATTGCATATAACAAGCATATTGCATTATAATTTAATAAGTGTGTTTATTGCATAGGAGAAAGAGCAGCTAATACTGTCTGTAAAGCTTCACAGTGAAGGTAGCATTTGTGTTAAGGATTGACGGATTGTATCAGAAGTCACTTCTAGCATACTAGTAAAACCGTGGGAGAAGATTCAATCTAAATATACCAAGTAAGCATATATTAGGACTGAAAAATGGATTTTACTTATACTTCTCAAAGTCGGATTTTGAATCCTTCTGAGAAAAATGTCTCTATGGTTCCTGTAACGGTCTGAACTGACTTAATAGTATGTGGACTGAACAATACTTCTTGTTTTCATTTGCAATGAAAATAATCAGACAGGCACTAATTATTTGCCTGTGAATAATGTGCTTCGGGTCACAACTAATTCCACTAGTTGACATTTTTCATTGTATCCCATCCATCCTGAGAAATGACATGGTCTGCCTTTAAGATGGACAGGATTTTCTTTAAGAAGGTGGCTTATCCACCTTCTTAAAGTTTTGTCAAGCTCTGTGGATACTCTAATTTTGTCATTTTTAATTTTCTCCTTTGCATCTTTCTTTTCCTTTTCCCACTTAGGTTTTTGTTTCCACTTAAACCTTATACCGTTAGCATTGCTTTACAAACTTTCTCATTTTACACCTCTGTGACCACAACTTTAGAAGTATTGGCTCTGCAAATCTAGCTGAATGGTCAGTTTATTTTGTGTTTCTTTTCACCTCATCAACTGTTCGGTGTATAGATTTTTCTTTTCAACTAGTTTAGAATAAATCAATATTCCAGGAAACAGCACAGCTCAAGTCAGATAGGTCTACCAAACTCCTCTCCTCGTAGAACTTGATGTTGGTTTGAGATCACCAAATGCTACTGAAATCTTAAATGTAACTGTGAAAAGCATGAATAAAAATAAGCTATTTGGTGATAATGATGTCGTTGGTGTTAGATTAGCACAATTGCGAATTATTCCTCATTTATAACACTGCATCAGTTTGGTTTTGAGAAATGGCTTATTCTTTTCATTTGGGTTTTGTCCTAGAAGGTAGGGAGAATGATAACTTGCTGATTTCACAACATGTTTGAAGGGAAAAATAATTAATAGCTTTAAAGCACTTAGACTGCATGAAGTTTTATACACATAATAATTATATAATTCCCCAAGATGGTTATTTATGTTAACATACACTCAGTGTCATTTCTTACACTCAGTTTTGGAACTTTTTTGAATTGGGAAGGGTATTTTCTTTCTTTCTCCAGAAAAATGATGATGTGGGAGGAACATGTATAGTATTGAGGATTAATTTGTTCTAAATGATAATCATTTGGAAGTTAAGATGTCAGATTATGACCTTATGGAGTTAAACATTCTTTCAGATTATGTAGTCTAATTTTTCACAAGGAAACAGAAGTCTTAAATATAGGTAAATTTATAAAGTAGCAGAACCAAGGCTGGTTCCCATGCTTACATTAAAATTTGGTCTCCAGTTGTAGCTGTCGTTAAAGTTAGCCTATTAGAAAGTCAGCAAAAACAAACAAATAAACTTGCTGTAGACAGTTAAACTCGTCTATGTAAGAAAATCCAGCTTTTTACTGAGGGATAGATACATTACACTGTGCTGTAAATTGGTTCTGTATTTTTGCAGAAAGCACTGTTAGAGTCCATAGTTGTTTAGTTGTTACTCAGTGTCTTTTGTGACACCAGGTGTGTTTTTTAATACGTAATTTTCAGTAAAATTCCACATGGATTTTTGTACATTCACATGAGAAACAACATTATAGAGAAAGAGGAAATTATGATGACACAGGAAAAAACAGTCCTACTTGGAGACAAAAAAAAATGTGTCAGAGGATAGCACTTTCTTGATATAAAACTAATAAAATACATTTTACAGCTATTGCTATCAAATGATGTTTATTTACAAAAACAATATTATGAATTTGCGAGAGTAAATTAGTCAAGCAGTGGGTAAGAATTTGCATTCATCTTGAAAAATTAAATGTTTATATTAAGTTATTATAATTAAAAAATCAATTTTGATAAATATGTTTGTTTTCATATAGTAATTACAGCTAATTATAGCTAATTAGCTGTAATTTAATTTGTTCTAAATGATAATCATTCAGAAGTTAAGATGTCAGATCATGGCCTTCTGGAGTTAAAACACTCTTTCAGATGATGTAGTCTAATTTTTGACAAGGAAACAGAACTCGTAAATATAGGTAAATTTATAAAGTAGCAGAGCCAAGGCTCGTTTCTTGAATACTATGAAGCCTGTGTCTATACTAAAGATTTTTTTTATGAATTTGCTTATTAATTTTTTCTTATATCAATCTTTGGCACTAGATTTTTTATAAGAATTTGGTTGAGGTATAATTCACATACCGTACAATTTAACTTTTATTTTATATTTATTTTTTTTTTATAAATTTATTTATTTATTTTATTTTTGGCTGCGTTGGGTCTTCGTTGTGGTGCACGGGCTTCTCATCGCAGTGGCTTCTCTTGTTGCGGAACACGGACTCTAGGCGCGCGGGCTTCAGTAGTTGTGGCATGTGAGTTCAGTAGTTGTGGCTCACAGGCTCTAAAGCACAGGCTCAGTAGCTGTGGTGCACGGACTTAGTTGCTCCGTGGCATGTGGGATCCTCCCAGACCAGGGCTTGAAACCATGTCCCCTGCATTGGCAGGTGGATCCTCAACCACTGCACCACCGGGGAAGTCCCAATTTAACTTTTAAAGTGTGTAATTCAGTTGTTTTAATATATTTGTAGAGTTGTGCAATAATCACCACTAATTTTAGAACATTATCATAATCCCCCAAAAAGAAACCCAGTATCTATTAGCAGTCACCTCCCATCCTCCCTACCCCCATGCTCCTGGCAGTCACTTTCTGCCTCCATGTATTTGTCGATTCTAGACACGTAATGTGTGACATTTTGTGACTGTCTTCTTTCACTTAGCATAGTTTTTCAAAGTTCTTCCATGGTGTAGCATGTGTAAGTAAGTTATTACTTTTTACTACAAGATAATATTCCATTGTATGGCTACACCACATGTTGTTAAATCATTCATCAGTTAATGGGCATTTGGGTTGTTTCCGCTTTTTGGTTTTTATGAATAATGCTGCAATTCACATTCATGTACAAGTTTTGTGTGGATCATTGTTTTCAGTTCTCTTGTGTACGTACTTAGGAGTACAATGCTGAGTCATAGGCTGACTCTATGTTTTACATTTTGAGGAACTGTCAAACTATTTTCCAAAGTAGCTGCACCATTTTCAATCCAACCAGCAATGTATGGGGCTTCCAATTTATCCATATCCTTGTCAACACTAGTTATCATCTCTCTTTTTGATTTTAGCCACCCTACTCAGTGTGAAGTGGTATGGCACTGTGGTTTTGACTTGCATTTCCCTAATGACTAATGATAATGAGCATCTTTCATGTAATTATTGGTTATTTTCATATCTTCTTTGGAGAAATGTCTATGCTAATCTTTTTTCACACTTTTCAGTTGGGTTATTTGCCTTTTTATTATTGAGTTGTAAGAATTTTTTTGTGTATTATGGATACAAGTCCCCTATCAGTTATATAATTTACAAATAGTTTCTCCCATTCTGTGTTGTCCCTTCATTTTATTGATGGTGTACTTTGTAGAACAAATGTTTTTAATTTAGATGAAGTCCAATTTATGAGTTATTTTGGTGTTGCTTTTATTTTTATTGTCATGTCTGAGAAACCATTACCTAACCCCAGGTCAAAAGAATTACTTCCATGTATCTGCTAAAATGTCTAGTTTTAGCTCTTACATATAAGTCTTTGATTCATTTATAATTAATTTTTGTTTAAGGTGGGAGAGAGGGGTCCAGTTTTACTTCTCTGCTTGTGAATAGTAAGTTATCCCAACACTATTTATTGAAGAAGTTATATTTTACAACTTAATTGTCTTGGCAACCTTGTTGAAATCAATTGCCTGTAAACATAAAGGATTATTTCTGTGCAGTTGATATGTATGTTTATCCTTATGTCAGTACCACATTATCTTGATTTCTGTAGCTTTGTAGTCAGCTTGAAATCAGAAAGGTAAGTTCTCCAACTTTGTTCTTCCTTTTCAATATTATTTTGGGTATTCTTGGTCCCTTGTGTATGCACATGAATTTTAGGATCACTTTGTCAATTTCTCCAAAAAAGGAAGCTGGGATTTTGATCAGGACTGTGTTTAATCTGCAGATCAATTTGGGGACTATTGCCATCTTAATAATATTAAGTATTCTCATCCATGGACATGGGGTATCTTTCCATTTATTCAGATTTCTTTAGTTTTATGCAATGGATGTTTTGTTATTTTCAGTGCACAAACTTTTGCACTTCCCCTGTTGAATTTATTCCTAAGCATTTTGTTTTTTTAATGTTATTGCAAATTGAATTGTTTTCTTAATTTTATTTCAGATTATTTAATGCTAGTATATAGAAATATAGTTGATTTTCACATATTGATTAATATCCTGCAACCTTGCTGAATTAATTTCTTAGTTCTAATTTTGTGTGTGTGCGTGGGTGTGTTCTGTAGGATTTTCTATATACACGATAAGTTCATCTGTTAATAGAAGTAGCTTTACTTCTTTCGTCTTTCATCTGGATTTCTTTTATCTTTTTTCTTGCCTAATTGCCCTGGCAAACACCTCCAGTACAGTGTTCAAGAGAAATGGTGAAAGCAGGCATCTTTGCCTTGTTCCTGATCATTGGGGGCTGCTAGTTTCCAAGCCTACTAACGAGCTGCAGAGAGGGGGGTAGTTATAAACTACTACAACCCCCTACTACTACTGGTTAAAACACTACAAATCTTGCTACTTTTATTAAAATTTAGCTGTTTTATTAAAGTCTTCTCAGAGTGTTTCAAGCCTTTGGTTAATTTTCAGAATTCTCAAAAAAGTTGATCTTGATCATTTGGCCATTACTTTTCTTGCTTTTATTGAGTAGTGGATTTCTTGAGGTTCTATCTCTACTATTCCAGAAGTGGCCCTAGGTTTTTCATGGGGCATATTTAGGGGCAGTAAAGGGGAAATTTAGTATAAAGCAAGACCTAACATAAATACTCTTTCCTATTTTTAAAAGAAAGGAAATAATGTTTTCCCCCAGAAATATTTCTTAAGATGTAGTTGTCCCTAATGTTTTGAAAATGGCAATTTATTTAAGAGTATTTATCAGTTCCCAGTTACAAAATGATTTAATGACTTTTTAGAAATTATCATTTTAGTTGAAACAAAAAAGTATTTAGAGGAGAATATCCTTATTCATATTAATTTAAAATGCAAGCTGTTTAACTTTATAGTACGCTCTTAAACTCATCTGGGAAAAATGAAACTTTCGATGTACTGATAATTGACTGAGATACCTTTTATGTTTTATTTTGTAAGCTGAGAACTTGGATGTGTGCTAACTTTCTGGTTGTCAGCACACTCTATTTTTCAAACAGTTGAGTTTTTTATGGGTGGAGTAAACCTGAAGATAAAATGCAGTTTCCTACTGTTAACACAGAATGTTTCTAAAGCAATTGTTCTTAAGTCATTGTATGATTACATACTTTTCACCTCCCTTTCTTTCCCCCTCCTGCCATTGAGGATAGATTGACTTTGGAACACTCTACAGTTTGCTTTCCCGGTCACATTCCACCAACTGAGAAACTTACTTTGTTCTGAGTGTAGCCTGTTCTCAAAATATGTTCACTGACAGATGTTTCTCTACAGTCCTCTGTTGCTACATAGGAAGAAGAGAAAAGATGCTTTGGCCAATTGAAGTTGCCAAGAAATTGATTTTTAAATACTTGTGTCAAACTTTGAGCCACAGAGAGTCTGTTTGTTAATTTGTTTTGAAAAATAATATGAGTCCATTACGTAGTGATAAGTAGTGAGCATTTAGGAGAAAACATGAAAAATGGATTCAGAAAAGACCTTGATGAGGAACTAGTTAAAATATTTTGTCAGTTTCATTTACTTTGGAATGTTGCTTAAGACATAATAAAAAATGGGCACCTGCTCCAAAGATTGGTGCCAGTTGACCTAATTATTTGTAGTTTTCGAAATATTATTCAGTTAGTTTTTCTTAGTTGTGATTGGCTTGATAAAAGAGAACTCAGAAAGTTGTATATTGTATGTACATTTTCCACGTATCTGTAGTTTTTCATTATCACCTCTGATAATCACCTCTGACCAGGGAGAAAAATTATATTAAATATAATTCTACCTTGCTAGAGAAATTACGTACTAAGGTAAAATATTTCGTTGCATTTGCATTGAGCTTAGGAGAGGCACAAAGCTTTGTAGTATCCAAGACTTCTGCAGCCCCCCAAACTCAGTTATTGCCCCTTCGTGGGTGACATTACCCCCACTGAGTGTGCATGCCCTATATTATCTTTAGGTAAAACCATCTATAAAAAGTTTTTTATTTAACCTCATCCAGACTTCACCTGAATTCTAAAGTTTGTTTACGTCACTTCTACTGACGCTTTTTTTTTAATTCACAAATATTCCAGAGTTAGAATAGAGGTAATATCATATGTGTGTGTGTGTGTGTCTGTTTCTGTACATACGAACACATGTTGAGAAGCTCTCCTGTACCCAGAGTTGCTAAGTTCAATTAAAGATGTATTTTGTGCAAAATTGTATAATGGTAATTGAAAATTAATCTTAAGAAACTGCCAGTCCTCTTTCTGATTTTACCTGTCCCCAATTATATTCCATTTATTTTATTTTATAGTGCTATCAAAATATTGGTACCTTAAAAAGATTGTGTGAGAAATGTGTTAGGTTTTTAATTTTTTAAAATTCTTGTTTGATAATACAAGAAGCAAAAAATGCTTAGCTTTTATATAAAATACAATAGAATCGGCAATGATTAGGAAATTTGTATACCAAAAAATAGATATTCTGGGACTTCCGTGGTGGCACAGTGGTTAAGAATCCGCCTGCCCATGCAGGGGACACGGGTTCGAGCCCTGGTGCAGGAAGATCCTACATGCTGCGGAGCAACTAAGCCCATGCACCACAACTACTGAGCCCGCGTGCTGCAACTACTGAAGCCCGCGTGCCTAGAGCCCGTGCTCGGCCACAAGAGAAGCCACTGCAATGAGAAGTCCACGCACCATAATGAAGAGTAGCCCCTGCTCGCTGCAACTACAGAAAGCCTGTGCGCAGCAATGAAGACCCAACACAGCCAAAAATAAATAAAATAAATTTATAAAAAAAAAAAAGATATTCTGAATTGTCAGAATCAGAGTATTTATTGGATATTTTCAAATTTAAAGAAAAAGCAACTTGATATTCAACTAGTATGACATGGGCCCCTCTATATTAAACGCAGGATGTTGCCAGTGAGGATGGTTGTACCTAGTGCATCACTATCATACAGCAACCCTGGATAACCATTGATGGTATATTCACATCTGGTGTCTATTTACATTTATAAGTACATAATCACAAGCAAAAGCAGTCAGCCATTTTAATATAATCTTTAGTTTATCAAAAGCTTACCAGTACCAGACATGTTCTAAGCATGAGAGATAAAATGGAGTAAAACATGACCCCTTCCCTCAAAAACTTACTTAGTACAGTGCAACTGACACACACAGTCACCGAAGTGAAGCTCATTTTGGGACAAAGAGAATCAGGAAAAAAACTTTGCAAAAGTGATTATTTTAAAATAGTTTTGCAAGAAAGATCAGGAGTTGACAGGAGAAAAACCATAGCATATATCTCAGCTGAAAACTGCTAACTTAACATTCAATTTGTATAACTAATGGTTCCGTCAGAGGATTCTGCATTTTTTTATTTATTTCCTAAGTGACACTTACTAACTACTTTGTTTAAAAAAGTGTTGCTTCGGTGTGCTAGATTTTACGCCAATGCATCACATATATCAGTTCATTTAATCCTCCCAACCACCCTGTGAGGTTTTATTAACCTAATTTTACACGTGAGGAAACTGAGGCTCCTAGAGATTTAATTGACTTGCTACATTTTTCAGGATTCAAACCCAGGCAGTCTCATTCACTGGATACAACTCGTACAAAGAAGAAGAGTGAACAGGACCACAAAGATGAATTCGACATAGACCTTTTCCTCAAGGATTTTCAATGAATTCAAGGAAGATGACATTTGATGGATAAAGCATAAGTGATTTAGTGCCTAGGGAAGGATTATGTACTTTCTCTTAACTCGGAGCTTGTGCCAATTAGAACAGGAACAACTAAGTTAAGGTCAAATATCTCTCCTAAACAATTTTAAATTTAGTTTTATTTTATTCTTTACTGTTGCCCTTCCAAAGTACCTTTTGAGATGGAAGGGTGAGAAGAAGGAATTAAGCCACGAAATATCAAAAGTGGTTTATGTTCTCTTGTTCCCGCGATATCCAGACAATACAGCCTCCATTCTCTTCAGATTAATCACTACGGCAAACAAGGAAGAAAAAAAGAGCCAGTATCAAAGGGCCTAGGAGACTTCTTTTGTTTCTGATCCTAGTAGAATTAATATGACCAGTTAGAATGAGCACACAAGAGACTACTCTCACAGGATCCTGGGATTCCTTTCTCTCCAGGTGTTGACAGAAATGGTAAAGTCTGGATTGGTAGGTTTACATTTACCAAAAAGTCTGCAAAAAACATAGGTGTTCTAAAACAGCTCATACATGAAAAAAAAAGTACATGGGTTCATTTATGTGCACATTTTTTTCAATAGCAAATACTATAGTACTACATGATCCATGGTTGGTTGGTTGAATCTTCTGATATGGAGGAACCATGGATACAGTGGGCCAGCTATAAGTTATACTTGGATTTTCAACTGTGTAAAGAATCAGGGCCCCTGACCAATGTGTTGTTCAAGGGTCCACTATATATGCAAATGTAGGGAATTTAACCATTTTGGTAGATGATTACAAAATATAATTTTGATTTTATTTCGTATATGTTTTGAAAGGTGCAGATGAAACCCATTAAAATGGTGTCCAGCCTTTGGAAAGGCCACATAGAATCTGGAAGTTTTCTGTATTTCTATGTAGACAGCTAAAAGTTTATCTAGAGAGGTTTAAATACAGGAACATAGGACTTGAAAAGAATTGTGGGTAAAGGGAAGAATTTATAAAGAAACTGGCTTTTGAGGTGGCCCTTTAAGATGGATAGAATTTAGACATGTGAAGATGGGGGGGTGGAGTGGGTAGGGCTTCAAGCAGAAGTTAAAGATGGAGCAAAAGCGTAGAGTTGAGAGAAGAATGAATGTGTATGAAGTACTTGTTTATGTTGACTAGTTTATTTTGACTTGACTCGTGTATATTAACTTAGAATCATAAAAAAAATCTCTGGTATTAAGAATGGACTATTTTGTTGAGATAATTTAATGAAATTCCTTGAATATCAAGTTAAAGGATTTATACATTATTATATGGCAAATGGGAACCACTGAAAGTTTTTGACTGGGAAAGTAACATGTTTAGCTAGTTATTCGGGAAGATATACCTGGTAGTAATGTGTGAAATGGATCAAAGAGGTAAAATCTGGTAGAACCATTTTAGGTTATTATAACAGTTCAGGTGAGAGTCCTAGTTTAGGCCAGTGGCAGTGAAAATAGAGAAGAAGGAATGGAACCAGAAAGTGAAATGGTTAAAGGCCCATGGAGGTGGCTGCTGATTTAGTGTGGGGAAAGGGAGAGAGAGTTCAGTCACTGGTGATGACCATGAGGTTTGATTCTCAGTATCCAGGAAGATTCAGTTTCCATTCATGGAAATAAGAGAAGCATATTTAGGATGGGAAATGTTAAGTTCAGTTTTTAATCTGAAGCCATTAAAAATGCTTTAGCATTCATTTCTGGATATCTAAGAGTGGTTCTGAAACAAACAAAAAAAGAGTTGTGCTGAAAATGCAGAGAGAGGCCAAGGCTGAAGGTACACCCACAGTAGGTATTACTCATATAGAGGAAATATTACTATCAAGCCATTAATTTGCATGAAAGTTCCAGTTGAATGACTAATGAGAACAAGCTTAAGGCTTGTTTTCAGGGACTACCTACATTTGGAGAATAAAAAAACAGGGAAATCCATAGCAAGAAGGAAAAAAGAGAGGATCCAGGAACAGTGTGTTCCAGAAAACAGAGTTAGGGAGGGTAAACACTGGAAAAATACCATTGAATTTGGTGACAATTAACCAATCATACCTAATCAAATTACATATACACTGTGTTCTATTTTTAGCAATTAGAGATGTTAGAATGCTTTAAGAACATTTTTAGGAGTCTGGAGTCAAAGAAATCAAAATGAGGGACTCTGAAATAATCAAAGCATTTATTGTATATCTATTATTTACCAGGTTGAATATATGCATAAGTGATCCTACCTTTAATTATGTTTGAAATATATGTTCTGTATAATATATATAATGGCATTATATGAATCAAGTTCCCAACAGTCATGAGATGGAAGATTTAAATGTTTAATTGGGCAGGGATAAGAAACAGCAGGGAACAGGGACACACTTAAGGGCTAGCAACAGCCAAAAGCCAAAGGGTTAGAGGGCTAGGCTCAAAGGACTGAGAGAGAACAGGGTTACCACAACCCAGGGAGAGTTGGTGCTGTAGAAGAGGGAGCATTACTGTCAGAATGGAACCCAGGCAAAGACACAGCCAAGACCTAGCAGTACCTCCCATTGGATGGACCAAACAGGAGAAGTGATTTGGGAGCTTGAGTGATTCTTCTCAAGAGTCAGAGCCATAGTGCACAAATTAGGAGAATGGATCTGAGGGAAGAGGACAGAAAGTATCACCATTGTGCATAGTCAGTGCCCTTACTCTTTACTTTTAATAGCAGAAGTTGAATCAGTATAAAGATGAAATGACATGGTTTATTGTTTAATGAATGTGTGAAATGTGACAATACTATCTAATGGATTACCTTTTTGATGTCATGTATAAAAGGATATTGTAGTGGTTATTGAGCTTTTCTTTTGAAACAGAGTGAGTAAAGAAAAAGATATGAGTTGACATATTAGTGCATTTGCTGTGCCCCATCCCGCCACAATGTTCTCAAGTTGGAGCACAAGGAAGAAAGACTGCTAGTTAAAACAAAATTCCGGAGTCCAAGAATCAGCATTGGCTCACCAAATTTCAAGTTAGAAGAAGAGTACAGATTATTTGTGGCTAAGTATACCAGAGAGGGACCTCAAAACTGCTTAAAAACTTCTAGTCTCAAGGCAAAATTGATTTGGACCTGTAGACTGAGATAAATCAGCAGATGGGAAAATCAAAGAAATATTATTGTCTCAAGACTACTTGGTGGTAGTAGTAGTAGTAGTAGTATGGTAATAAAATTAGTAATAACTACCATTTATGGAGGGTTCACAACATACCAGCCATGATGCTAGATACTGTATAATTTAGATCTGTAATTTTTGATCCAGTTGTCTATCCAGTCTGGAAAAGAAATTATATCATTTCCCCCCATTTCATAGATTAGGAATCTGAGGCTCCGAATAGTTAAGTAACTTCTCCACAGCCATACAGTTAATAAATGGATGTCGATAAGGCTGTCGTGCTTCGTCTTTCGATATTGTGTTCTCCATGTTCTCCCGGATGTGATGTACCTCCGTCCACCTCTCGCAGTCCAGGGAGCTATCAGATTCCTCTTTTCCCAGTTGACTTATTTCACTTTCAGTGTCAAATCCTACTTGTCAACTTAACACCCCTACAGTTACTGGTCCATTGTAGGTGGTCATGCTGTAACTGATAGGCTAGATTGTGTTTATAATCTTGAGAAACTCTGTTGCCTATGGTTAGACTTCGGCATTCATTAATT
Source organism: Eschrichtius robustus (assembly GCF_028021215.1). Classification (NCBI taxonomy): domain Eukaryota; kingdom Metazoa; phylum Chordata; class Mammalia; order Artiodactyla; family Eschrichtiidae; genus Eschrichtius; species Eschrichtius robustus. Next base: position 105,141,096 of record NC_090827.1, on the reverse strand, counting down.
AATCCCAATATTGATTCATCCCCTGGTATGTGCTAAGGACTGAAGCTCTGGGCACATTAGATACAGGATGTCCCAAGCAGAAAATTTCTTGCTGTTATGTAGAGGGGTCAGACAGTAAAAAGTAAACAAATATAAAACAATGTCAGGGTGTGGTATGTGCTATTAAGAAAAAGAAAACAAGGAAGAAGACAAAGACACATTGGAGATGCTGTTTTAGACAGATCGATGCTTTTCTAGGCAGGCAATCACCTTCTCAAGAAGTAATATTTGAGAAGAGAAAGTGTGACTATCAGGGGAAAGACCATTTGAGTGAGGGTGAACAGAAAATGCAAAGGCCTTACTTAATGTAGGGTTTGCTTACTTTCTCTGCTCGTCCTTCAAGGTAGGGCCAGAACTGTTCTGCTACATAGACGTCATGCCCCTAATAACTGACAGTTGGAGAAAGAGATAGAAGACTGGGGTTAGCTAACAACATGTCCTTTGTGATGTATCTGCGATGGAGATTATCATGTCAAAGAGCCATCCATTTATAGTGCAGGTGCATATAGTGCAGGTGCATAGGTTGATAGTGTATAGCATCTCATCCCATGGTGACATTTAGGCACGTCAAAGTTTGCACTTAGCTCAGGCACGTTCACCAGCATAATGCAGTGTTTTGTTGTCTCTTTAGCCCCCACTTCCCTCTGCCAATGAGCTGAAATTCATTTCTCCTTTAAAATGTGAAGATGTGGACTTATCTGTAGCAGTTATAAGCACAGTTGAGGAACAGTTTTCACAGAGTTGGAAAAGGGCTGCCTGCACCTCATTAACCTTTCAACTACTTGCTGCCCCTCCCCACAAATTACTGCAGTTATTTGATCAACATCCACACCATCAGAGGTGGTGTTATCATATAGGACTTCCACGTTATTTTCTTCTTAAAAAATTTAGTGCTTTATAAATATTTGTTTGTGGTTGGCTCCTGGTAAAGCAGTTTAGAATTACGCACAGCTTTTTTCAGGGGTCTAATTGCTTCCCTAATTCTCTCATAAGAGTTTTCGAAGTGTTTTATTAAAATTCTTTCAATAAGCTGCTACAATAGGATGTATACGTATTATTATCGCTTTTAAACAAAGGGCAGGTTAGCTAGCAAAGCTTTTAAGTAATAGCCACTAGATCAACTGGGTAGTTAGTTGTGGAGTCAGGACTGAAACTTAGACAACTTAACGTTAATTTCATTTGTTTCTCTAGAGCTTAATGTTAAAAGATGATAACGATACCTCACCTAAACAAGTCAGAATTGGACTACTGTACAAGTATTTTTAGGTTAATCTATACATGAGTGGGTAAGAAGCAAAGAGGCTGATCTCCTCAGGCAACAAATGGCTTCCATATTCTTTTCTCAACTGATCAAACTTTGATCTTTTCCTCTTTGCTTCTCCTGGGTTAAAAAGAACTAAAAACTGTAAAGGTACCAGTCAATTATATTTTAAAAGAAAAAAATGATGCCACTTAATATGCCAGGTTTTTCAGTGGATCAAAAACTTTAAGTTCAGAGTGATTTCTTGAAAGCTTGCTTAATAAATAGTTGTTAATCCAAGGGAAATGCAAGAAAACCTTCCAAATGCCACTCGTTTGAAAAGGGTTGCTCATTTTGGATAAATTATTAGGTAATTTTTCAAGAATATCACTCACAAGTAAGGATTATTTGTATTTAAATGATTCATCTTTTGTCTCTTATAAATTAAAAAACTTTTCTCATTCACATCGTCACAGCTTGACGGGGTTGCTCCTAAGAATTTTTCTTCCTTTGTGTTAAACTTACAGAGGATGAAAGTATTTTTAAGTATCCACTGCTCAAGAGGGGCAGGTGCTATCCAGCCTACAATGGTCCATTTTACTCCCATCAATACATTGTTGGTCCCAGTGACTCCCTTTCTGATGGCAAAAATTACTTGCATATTATCAGAGTGAATTAAGCTGGTGCTGCAATCTGTCCCTAAAAGATTCAGAACACGATCCTTTGATGTCAGCTTTGGGGCAAGATAGTCCCAGCATCACATTTAGTCAGAAATATGGAGGGTATATGTTAGTGTGATTTGCATATCTCACTCCTGTGGAGTCTTGTGGTAAGTAATAGAAATGGGCAAGGAGCCCTGCATCAAGGCAAATTCACATTATTTCCTGACACACACAGTGAAGCTTATTTTGGGATAATGGCTACATATGTTCAGGAAGATTGGGCTCATGAGCCCACTGTCTGAACATTTTCCAGGAAAAAAAAAAAGAATGTATTATTAGAAGACATCCGGGAGGGGGCCCTCTGTTATTTATATAATCCCTTTCTATGAAAACAAATAACCAATAATCTTTTGTTCCCTCAATCAATAAATGGACTATTGTGGTTAATTGAATATTTTGACAAAGTGACATACATTATATATTCCATATGGATTGCAAATGTTTATAATACTGAAAAAATAATAACCAACTCTTTAACATGATAATGCAACTGAACCTGATTTCCTTTTTTTTTTTTTTTTTTTTTTTTTGGTGAGGTAAGGTGTGTTTTCTGACAAGGCAGTTAAGGATTTTTTTTCTCAGAAGTCTACTTGCTTACTTATTCAAGAAATACTTGTTAAAAGCCATTGTATGCTAGAAAGAATCTTAGTACCAGGGCTGTAAATAATAATTGAATACACTCCCTGCTTTCTAGTGGCTCAGAATTTAAAATTTAATATCAAGACAGGCACACAAACAAGGATTTCAGGAGGAAAAGGGGGATGGATGTTCCTAATTATCCTTGGACTGTTTGAAGGAATCTTCAGAGAAAAGGTTGTTTAAAAGGAGTCTTAGCAAATGAATTTATATGCAGTTTTCATATGGACTCTGGGGCAAAGGACATTCTAAGAAGGAGCCACAACAAGTACATAATTAAAGAGGCATGAAATGTCATTATCCTTTTTAGGTACCGTAAGGGATTAGGTGTGGCTGGAGCATAGATTGTTTTGAAGGCAGTGACGTGATCTGAACCTCTAGTCTAATGACAGACCAGGGCACTATCCTAAAATGGCTTGTATGCACTGCCAGGGTCTTGGGTTTTTATCCTGAAGGGTCCTACGTCATTGGAAAACTTAGCAGTCAGTGTAAAAATACCTAATTGAGATTCAGAAATACCATTCTGGTTCTTACCACAATGTATATCATCATTATGTGTCTTTCTAGGGCCCCAATATCTTTCTAGGATCCTATTTATATATCCTTCTAGGGCCCCAGTGATTGCTAACACATTGTCAAATGAATCTAAGCTCATTATAATTATACCTGTTTTCTGAATACCCTCCAATCTTGCCTTCTCCAAAAACTTTTCTTCTTTATCCCATCTCTCTCTCTTAATCTAAGTTTGTCCCTTTCTTGCTACTTTCTTTCTTTCATATTCCTCCAATCCTGAGAGAATGGAGGAAAGAATAACCACAAAACCCAAAATCCCTTGACACATTCAGTTGTGTCTCATAGTTATTCATTCATCTATTATTATCTCCCTTAAGCCAAGGGAGTATCTGTGTCTTGTTCATTAAATATTTACTGAAAAATTTCCAGTGCGGCTTCTCTTCTGGGTGCTTAGGGTATAATAATGAACAGAGTAACAAAAAAATGCCCAAACTCATAGAACTTACTTTCTGGCCAGAGAAGATAGAAAATAAGCAATATATAATTAATAAGTAAGTTGTATAATATATTAGAACATAAGTTCTGTGGAAAGAAAGAAAGGATAAGGATGATTGGAATGGTTGTTTTCAATTTCAAATAGAGTGGCTGGATACCCCTACTTAGAAGGTGAGATAAGGACAGACACTTCAAGGTGTAGAGGGAGGTTGCTGTATAGATACCTGAGGATGAACAAAGAAGACAGCCAGTGCAGAGGCCTTATGGAGGGTCACCCATAGGAACCCAGGTGGTGACGGTCTTGCACCTTGAAGGTGTGTTCGCAAAGAGTATTGAAATAAAGAGCAAGGAAGACATTGTCCTTCCCAGAGGCATAGAGTTTAGCAAAGGGAAAGTAAAGGAATTGCTTTCCCCTTGGATGCCCATAGAGAATGTGTCCTCTGTTGGGTACACAAGAATTGGATGAGATATTATACCGAGTCTGTGTTGGAACCTCAACAATTTCCATTCCCTCACGCTGACAGTAAGCTAGCTGCTAGAGCTGCTTACACAGCTCCACCTCTTGATTTGTTTACTGTAACTTTTAGTGTTTCATAACCACAATTTCATGTGCATTTTAATCAACTTGTTTTCAAATAGAGGGAAAGAAACTTTCCTTGAGGCATTTGTCATTCCTTAGTCCACACGAACCTGGAGCAGTGGTGCCGGAGTGAGTGGATAAATCCATCTGCAAGTTAATCTAGTGGAACACCACTGAGCACGCTCATTTGACAGGAGTAATTAGAGCAAGGGGACGTGCTCAGGCCTTCCCTTTACCGTAAACACCCTGCCCTTTTAAAATTGTGTGAGTTGGAAAAATAACAACATCAACAAAAAATTCACTCCAGTCAGTAATTAACTCTTTATTGACAGATAAATTTCTAAGAGATTAATTACTATTCAGTAATTATAGTGCATGCCCGCACTAAGGATTTGAAGTAGTTGTAGCTTCTTTTGGTGTAAAGTAGATTCTCTAATGTGTGCCTTTACTCCGAATTTTTAAATCGTCTTTGAAGGTACTGATTTTAGATTCTATTTTACCTAGTATTTGTCAAATAGGTTGTTGTAAATTTTTTGTGTAAAATTGCATTTTTGTCCAGATGGTTTACTTCATAGAACTTGTTTTTGGGAGTCGTAATCAAAGATAAATTTATTAGTAATGATATTAGGTTAGAAAGGCCATAGAACATACTTTGTGTTCAATGGGTTGAATTCAGTTGCTAGATTTCTTTGTATAAATGGACAGATTGGAACATGATTTTTAGAAATGTGTACAATTTGTGATTACTAATGATTAATCACATTTAGGAAATTAGTGTTTTCCCTTAAGTTTTCATCCCACGATGCTTTTAAATTATATGAACATCTGCTTAACACTGTGTGCCAAAATCTATGGTTAATAATGTAGATTGCATAAGCACCTTTTTCTGATTAGTAGAAATGTATTAAAAATAATGGAAATTAAGGTAAATTTTACAGTATTTCAAAATCAGCAACGCATGCTAACACAACAAAATGAAGAGTTACAGTGCTGTTTACTTCAGTGTTGATATCAGGAATAATCAAGACCCATCACACATGTTAATAGGGACATACCACATCATTTTCCCTTCAGAGATTCTCTGTATGGCTTTAGAAATTAAGGGGGGGTGGAGTTTGACCTATGCTATATCTAAATATGAGCTATATTTCATAACAAAGTTTTACCAAGACTAGAACACTTAGCACAAGCCTAATAAACCTAGGACTAGAATCTAAATTTAAATATGCTGCTTTAAAATGAAACCATTGATTTAATTTATCCGTTTGTTCCTTTTTGAACCTTTATTGAGTAGTAGTCACTGTTCTAGGTGCTGGATATACAGGCACTATCAACCACATGCCCGTCTAGCTGTAGAAAGAGTGATTAATGATTAGAAGCTTAAATGTTTTTGTTAGGAAACCAATCAACCCTCTATTTCTGATAATGATCTTGACCTTCAGAACCATAAAGCTTTTTCTACAATTTTTCATGGCCATTCATTCAGTAATCTTCTTTTGTTTGTTTAGAACCTAGTCTGTGCAAAATATCTTTTTAAAAATACAGTCAAAAACACAAGGATAGAAACATACGGTCTTTTGGCCATCATAGCTTACAGTCTAGCAGGCAGAGTAGACAGACACATGGGGACACCCCTCTGAACAAGGTGACAGTGATATAAGTGCTATACAGAGAAAATAAACAACCTGCTATGGGATTGGAGGGACAGAGAATTCATTCTCATTGGGATGATCTGGGAAGAATTCTTAGAGAAATTTTCTTAAATATTATCCACCTTTTCATTGTCTTCAATATTTTGATAATAATCTCCTTCCCACACTCCTACACTGCAATATTACTAGCAAAAAATTTGACTTTACCTGGGCATATGAGGGTTTAAATGAATAGAATAACCATCTGTTTCAGGGAGAGTGGATCCTTTTCCTCTTTCTTTTCCTTTTCCTGCCAAACTCCCTGCACATGGTTTGTATCCTTCCCTTGTCTCCCTCCTTGACACCCTGGGGATTTTAATTCCATTCATTCTAGGACCCATTTTCTGAATGGTCACCCTTGACCTCCATCTAACCAAAGAGAAGAACCTTTAATCTTACTAATCCTGCTTAACCTGTGGGTTAGGAAGCACTACTGATTAACCCCTAGCTTCCTAAAATCCTTTTCTCTCTTAGGACAGTATCTTTCATCTATCTTTTCTTTTCTTTAAACACAAGAGCTATTTTTCTTCTCTGCTATAATACATTTTTGGAAGGCAAGGAACCATGGTTAATTTTATTTCCTGTAATGCCTACCTTGCCAAGAATATAATAGATGCTCTATAAATACATGCAGGTTCTTTTGGGGAGGATTCATATTGGTGGTACCCACCATTAGTTATTGCTTATGGAATGCGTGAGGGATGTGGATATTGTTTCACTGATCTTTGTAAGAATTAACAATATCTTTTAAATCAAATTAAATTTGATCTTAAATCCATAGTCCACAAGGCAGGTGGGAACTTAAATCTCAGTCATGAATGGCATCCTCCAGGATCATATAAGAATGGAGGGTATTAGGTACTACCCAGAAAATAATGGCGGGGCCTCTCTCTTTAGTTCATCTTGGTCAGTGCTGATATATTTTCTTCCAAAATCTCCATGGGTCCTTGAAAACCTGTGACTCTTTGGCTCTATGCCTTAATTAGGCACAGGCATTTTCGCCAATGCTGAGATCTTGAGTGCCCTGGGCCAGCATCCTTTTACATACTTGGACCTTTTCCCTACATAGGTCCTGCTACTCCCTATGGGTGCTTTAAGGACCTTTGGCCCTTTCCTCATCTGGAATAAATTCTTCTTCCTATGTGGCTGCTCTTTATCCTGTTTCTCCTAGCATGGTGGAACCAGCTTCCCGGAAAAAGACAAACCTAGTAGCAAGAAGTCTGCAAATTTTGCATTTGCTCCTGTAACTGACGTTTCTCAACCTCAACACTATTGACATTTTGGACCAGATAATTCTTTGCTGTGAGTGGCTGTTCTGATTACTGTAGGAGGTTTAGCATCTCTGGCCTCTACCAAACAGATGCCAGAAGCATCTCCCACTTGTGACAGTCAAAAACGTCTCCACACACTGCCAAATATCCCCTGGGGAGACAAAATCATCTTTGATTATGAGTCACTGTTATAATTCAAACTTACTGAGATATGAAAAACTCTATATAAATTATACAGTCATAAATATATAGTCAGGAGATATTAATTCTCCTTTAGAAAAAATGAGAAAATTAGTTGGATTAGTAGCCAAGTGGGAGATGATAATGAAAAAGGAAGGGGGATGGCATTTATGTGTCAGCAAGATGTTATTCACATTTTACTGAACACTAAGAAACTGTATCTCAGGACTGCTTATTTGTCAGGCAGAAGAGGCAGGTTTCAAGCCCACATCCATCCAACCTCAGATTTCAAGTACTTTTCATGATAACCATATACTAATCCAGCTATGCTGTTCACTTTGCCAAATATTTTAGTGCATACTTAAGAAGACTGCATTCTTCGCCTTACTTTGTAATGTGCCATTTTGTATTGGGCACTAGGTTACAGGTATAAACATATTTCACCAAAAAATGAGTCAAAATGTGAAATGCCCATCAGCTCGTTCAAATTTGAGTAGCGGATGTATCCAGAGTTCTTAAAGGTTATGACTTTTGTAGACTGTCTGCAGAAGAAACATCAGGATTAACTCAAGGCCCATGCTGTTTACTATTTTGCTAGACTCTGGTTCTTTTAGGACAAGTAAGGCAATTAAATAGAATGTCAGAGAACTGAGTGAGCAAAGGTGGGAGTGGAGAACTTCTAAAGAGGAAGAAGTGCATATAAAGATGAAGCAGTGTCTAACTGCAAGTTTGTAATAAGGCAGATGCAGCAAATGCAAAGTATGAATGAAGGGGAATGAATCTGTAGATAGTCGGGTATTTGTGCTGAGGTTTTTTTATGCTCCTCTGAATTTATTCTTTAAGCCATTGGGGAGCCATTGAAGGATTTCAAGCAGTAGCATTTCATGAACAGATCTGTGTTTCAGGGGAAAAAAAAACTATTGCTGTTATAAATGAACATTGGATTTGAGTGGGGAAAAGTCTCTGAAAGAAAAGAGTTAAGATGCTGTTGGTAAAAAGAATAAAATAGCTGGGAATAAACCTACCTAAGGAGGTAAAAGACCTGTACTTAGAAAGTTATAAGTCACTGATGAAAGAAATCAAAGACGACACAAACAGATGAAGAGATACACTGTGTTCTTGAATTGGAAGAATCAATATTGTGAAAATAACTATACTACCCACAGCAATCTACAGATTCAATGCAATCCCTATCAAATTACCAATGGCATTTTTTACAGAACTAGAACAAAAAAGTCTTAAAGTTTGTATGGAGACACAAAAGACCCGGCATAGCCAAAGCAGTCTTGAGGGGAAAAAATGGAGCTGGAGGAATCAGACTTCCTGACTTCAGACTATACTACAAAGCTACAGTATGGTACTGGCACAAAAACAGAAATATAGATCCATGGAACAGGATAAAAAGCCCAGAGATAAACCCACGCACCTATGGTCAACTAATCTATGACAAAGGAGGCAAGGCTATACAGTGGAGAAAAGACAGTCTCTTCAATAAGTGGTGCTGGGAAAAACTGGACAGGTACAATGTAAAAGAATGAAATTAGAACACTCCCTAACACCATACACAAAAATAAACCCAAAATGGATTAAAGACCTAAATGTAAGACAGGACACTATAAAACTCTTAGAGGAAAACATAGGAAGAACACTCTTTGACATAAATCACAGCAAGATCTTTTTTGACCCACCTCCTAAAGTAATGGAAATAAAAACAAAAGAAAACAAATGGGACCTAATGAAACCTAAAAGCTTTTGCACAGCAAAGGAGACTATAAACAAGACGAAAAGACAACCCTCAGATGGGAGAAAATATTTGCAAATGAATCAACAGAAAAAGGATTAATCTCCAAAGTATATAAACAACTCATGCAGCTCAATATTAAAAAAACAAACAACCAAATCAAAAAATGGGCAGAAGACCTAAATAGACATTTCTCCAAAGAAGACATAACAGATGGCCAAGAGGCATATGAAAAGCTGCTCAACATCACTAATTACTAGAGAAATGCAAATCAAAACTACAATGAGGTATCACCTCACACCTGTTAGAATGCGCATCATCAGAAAATCTATGAACAACAAATGCTGGAGAGGGTGTGGCGGAAAGGGAACCCTCTTGTACTGTTGGTGGGAGTGTAAATTGATACAGCCACTATGGAGAACAGTACGGAAGTTCCTTAAAAAACTGAAAATAGAATTACCATATGACCCAGCAATCCCACTACTGGGCATATACCCAGAGAAAACCATAATTCAGAAAGAGTCATGCACCACAATGTTCATTGCAGCACTATTTACAATAGCCATGTCATGGAAGCAACCTAAATGCTCATCGACAGACGAATGGATAAAGAAGTAGTGGTACATATATACAATGGAATATTACTCAGCCATAAAAAGGAACGAAATTGGGTCATTTGTAGAGATGTGGATGGACCTAGATGTGGATGGGTCTTTGTCATACAAAGTGAAGTAAGTCAGAAAGAGAAAAACAAATATCGTATATTAATGCATATATGTGGAATCTAGAAAAATGGTACAGATGAACCAGTTTGCAAGGCAGAAATAGAGGCACAGATGTAGAGAGCAAACATATGGATACCAAGGGGGGAAAGTGGGGGGGAGTGGGGGGCGGTGGTGGTGGTGGGATGAATTGGGAGATTGGGATTGACATATATACACTAATACGTATAAAATAGATAACTAATAAGAACTGCTGTATTAAAAAAATAATAAAATTAAAAAAAAAGATGCTGTTGGTATAATCCAATCAATAAAATTGAGGTCCTGAACTAAAATAGTGCCAGTGGTGACTTTTATTTATTCATTTACATTTTTTAGTTTTTTTTCTAATTCACAACTTCTCAAACTTTAATGTGCAGCCAAATCATCTGGTAAATGTAGATCCTCATGCATTAGGTTTCGATGAGGCCTAAGATACTACATTCGTTAGAAGCTTCCAGACGGTGCCAGTGCTTCTGGTTCATAGGCAGTATTGTGGGTAGTTAGGTTCTAAATAACCTCCTCTGTGCTGGATACTGGAAGAATAAGGTAATGGCAGGTAGTGTTGAGCACGTGGTCCCAGGTGACTGCAATATAGGTGGCTCAACTTTGTTATTAGGAGTCGGTTTGCCTTCCCCTCCAGCTTTGACCTTACTATGTTGGTTTCACTTTCTGGCTTCACATAGTAGTATCCTTCTGCAGCTCTGGGAGCTCATCCTCCCAGGTTCAAGTTTGGTAGAAATAAATTACTCACCTATTTGCCAGCAGCCCCAGTGAAAAGTTTCATGGTTTTGCTTTGGCTCCAGTTAAGTCATATGTCTACTTCTGAACAAATCACTGGGTCAGGAGGATTGTGATATTGCAATGAGCCTGGCCTGAGTTTGTCCATTCCTGGAATCAGTCGTAGAGTCAACTCCATCTGAAGTGCTTGGACTGATAATGGGGAAAGTGTGTCATTCCCAAGGAAAAATCAGGATACTGAACTGAAAAGGTGATTAGATTTCTCCTATATATGGTGAGTGAATGTATACCAGGGGTGTCCAAATGTTCTTGATATTTTAGGAATTTTTTTCCTGGAGCTCGAGTCCAAAAGAAATACCTAACAATTTATTTGGTAGTTAGGTCGTAATAACTTAATAAGGATTTATATTCTAACAACTTACTAGAGTTATGTTTATTAAGTAGTTAAGTCCAAACAATAAGATTTTTGTCCTAACCATTAAGTAGCTGCTTGATAAAATATTATGTATAATTAAAAGAAAAATGATATTTTTGTTTCATTCTTAAGTAACGACAGTCCCTTTCTAAGGGGATGTGTGCATTGCGTTGGGGTCCACACAATTTCTTTTTTTTTTTTTTTAACATCTTTATTGGAGTATAATTGCTTTACAATGTTATGTTAGTTTCTGCTGTATAACAAAGTGAATCAGCTGTACTTATGCATATATCCCCATATCTCCTCCCTCTTGCGTCTCCCTCCCACCCTCCCTATCCCACCCCTCTAGGTGGTCACAAAGCACCGAGCTGATCTCCCTGTGCTGTGTCCACACAATTTCTTGACCTCAGGTTAAGATTGGATACTGCCGCCCTCATTTCCTGTTCTACAGTGATTTTTGTGCAATAAATCCCTTTTTTCCTAATAGCGGTTCCTAAATCTCAGCTTTACAAATAGATGATGTCATCAAAAGGAATGTAGTATGAACACATACTTCTTGGAACTGTGAACTACCTTAAGCTGATTTTTGGTGTGGTTGCCAAAGATGTTAAGTATCACTGTGTTACTCTAGAAATAAAATATAATAACAACCCCTGTGAATTCCCCAAGTTGCCTTGGTGCACAGCTTGGGAACCATGGTCTTAGAAATTTTATATTTGAATTTCCTATTAGACATCTGTGTAGAGATGGAGAATCAAATGTTGACTGTTTGGGTTGAGTTTAGGTAAGAAGTCTGGACTGGTGGACACTCTCAGCATAGAGATCCGATTCCTTCTGCATTTTGACCCAAAGAGCTCTAAGATGGTGCTGCACATCTCTCCCTTCTCCTCAAGAGTAAAATGACATATGTCTACTCAGCTACCACACAGCTTCACGGTACATTATGTTATTCTTTGATCTTATGAGTCCTGAATCTAATTGATGTCCTCCATGGAGGAGCTCATCTCAGTATTTGCATTTTATCTTACATTTGTATTTAAAATAAACTGCACCATTAGTGATGCTTTTGTCTTCTAAGCTCTGGATTGTTCACATATTGGCTTAAATAACTGGAGGTGGGCAGCATGTATTTTTTATTCAGGTTGTAAACCCTCGGAAGTTTTTGACTTTGTTCCTTTAAACTTAATCATGTGGAACATGGCTTAATTAATAAGGAATGAGCAGAGCATGCTTTTGATCTTGAACTGATTTTTTTTCCTTAGAGTAGTTGATAGAGTATTTTCTCATTGATTATGCTTTTCTCCTAGCTTGTTTGTTGTTTTAATGGTGTAGAGTCTGTATCTGACAAACTGATTTTCTATTTTTTTAATTTTTTTTTTACTGGAGTATAATTGCTTTACAATGTTGTGTTAGTTTCTGCTGTACAAGGAAGTAAATCAGTTATATGTATACATATATCCCCTCCCTCTTGGGCCTCCCTCCCACCTCCCCCCACCCCCATCCCGCCCATCCAGGTCGTCACAGAGCTCGGAGCTGAGCTGATTTTCTAAATAACTTAAATGTAATCTGGAGCAGTGGGTTTCCCAAAGTATATGCAAGTTTTATTTTGCTAGAGTCAGTAATCTTTGTATGTCCCTAGTTCATGTATGAGATATAATGGGTCATCATTCTATTGTCATTACATCACTGCAGCTCATCTTATAACATTACTCTCTTTCTCATGAAACTGTCACTCCTACTGATTGTGTAGAATAACTTCTGTTTCAATCTCGTCCCATAGTCCAGGAAATAAAATGTATTGAAAATATTAGGTACACCACTGTTATGTGAATATTTAAATTTTTTAATTAAAAAGCAAAAGCTGCTAACAGGTATTCAGTTTCTACAGAAATACTGTGTTAAGTTTTTTCTCTTTGAATATCCAAATAATTTCAACTTTTATTTATAAAAACAACAATGTTAGACTACTTATTTTTTTTTCTCTGTTAGGTTCTCCTTTTACTTTTTATTTTTCCTTTCACATTTTTTTAATTGAAGTGTAGTTGATTTACAATGTTGTATAGGTTCTCCTTTTAATATCTTTTAATACTGCAAATGAAATACTTGAAAAGTATTAACACAGCATTGTAATTGTTTATTTATAGCAGTAGACTTTGAAACACAACATCCTTGTACGTGTTTATTTTTTGAGGTTTGGTGTAGTTTGTTTCTTAAATGGCATAAACATTGCTTTGCAATGACATGCATTTTTGACTCTAGGATATTTTAGGAAATGTGTTAGTAATGAGCATCTGCAAGTCCTTATCACATCACATAAAGAATGGTGCTTGAATGAGGTGTTGGAACAGTACTTCTGCCTAGGCATCTGAGTTTGTTTGTGATCCTGAATATCAACAGAGTTCCCTAAATGATAATGCAATTTGTGTTGTGATGATTGTCTTCCCAGTGGGGGCCCTTAATAGCTTTTCTTAGTTCTTGTCTCAGTACTTATTTATTCATGATTGACATGTGACAGTCACATTCCTGGATTTCATTTGTGTTTTTTTATCATGCAGATATTCAAATGTCTTTTATAGAAGGAGAATGACAGTGCATCTGTTGCTTGTTGAATAGACTCTTGCTCTAGGCTCTAGGCAAAATGTCAGTGCCGTATGTCTCAATGTATGTGATTTTTCTTTTGTACAGTCATTTTTCTCTTAGCATTCCAATGATTGTTTGAACGACTGTGTGATAGCAGTACTTAACGTGTCACTTACTGAACTTGAAATCATCACCATAGCTCACTGCATAACTCTACTCGCCGTCGGCCGATCCTGTCACTCCTGCTGATTGTGCAGAATAGAAGCCACTTCTCACCTTTTATTTTTTCTTATATGTTATGCTCATATTTTGACTGGCATTTTGTATATCTCTGGTGTTTATTATTAGGAGTTAAGATATTTCCTCACCCAGATTAAGATCAATACAAGCTAAAAAGTTGAGCACTTTGTTAATGCGTATTAAATATTAATCACCAGGGCTAGAGATTTCGGTCTTATAAGCATGTCAGATTGGGTAAACACTACTTAATATTTTGGCTGTTGGAAAGGAAAAATTATTTCGGATCTTCAAATTTACTAAGTCTCAGAGCATGCTAATTTCATAGCAGGCTATCCGAGTTTTGCCTTTTAAGAAATATCTGATTAGGTAAATACACTTACAGTAATACAGAAAAAATATTATGTCGTAAATACCTTTATGAAATTTGCTGTTGTATAATCAGGAGATGCCATTTGAATGTAGAAGTGGAGCAGGGAGAAGCATCAAATGAGTTCTCTCACATCTTGCCTTTGTTCTAAATTACAGCCTATTTTTGACTAGAGGTGTTATAGAAGGAAAAATAGGTTTTTATTGACTCAGATTTGAGGTGCGTTTGTAACAGGTGTAAATTTATATGCCTTCTGACAGAGAATTAACACCTGGCCAAGGTAAAACTTTAGGCCTTCGTGAAAATTAAAGTTTTAACTTCATAGAAAAAAACTCTCTGTTTTAAAACATGATGAAATTGTGGAATTAATGCGTAACTCAGTTGTTTTATTTTGAACTTAAAGACAATACTTTCATAAGGCATCTTAAAAAACCAAGTATAATGACAATACAGTTAAGCTTGTGATACAATAAGGCTTTTAGTGTATCTAGACATATTGTAATTTGTTTCACAAATTGCATAAACCACAAAGGCAGGAGCCATTGCAAATAACGCATAACATTTAACAATAACAAAAAGCATTTTTACTGAGAGCAGACAGTACATCATTTACTACACTGTATACAAAATATTTTACAACCCTTTATTATTGACATTTTTTCTTGCACTTGGAGAGCAGCGCAGGTAAGGCCATCAGAACCTTATGGATCCTCAATGCAGCTGCAAATAGTGTCCCTTAAAAGAGAGTGCAGCTGGTTTCCCAGTCTTTCTTGTGCCAGACAAGGAAGTGGCTTTCCTTAGAGAAGAGGATTACAGTCATATCCTCAAACAAGGAAACTAGAGCCAGATTTCTTTTTAGAAGTTGCAGTGGGGATTCTGAAGAAACATTGCACTGAATTTTAGTTTATTCTAAACTTGAGTTACTAAAATTTTGGTAACTCTGCACATTCAACTTCGGAAGTAGATGGGGCCACAGAATAATGTGTACTTTTCGTAACTTAAAAATAATCCTGTTCCTTGCGTAGGATTAAATGGTTCTAAAACCAGAAGAAACTGCAAAGAAAAATGAGCACTACCTTAGCAGTTACTCAAATATCCTCTCAGATGTTTCTTTAATTTTGTAATGAATTTTTGCATTTGTCTCCAAATTAAATACCAGGAAAGCATTATTTTCTCATTTTTGTATATTGAATAAAAGCATTTAATGCTAAATTAAGATGGCAAGGTAGTGTTTTACCTTCCCTTTCTGGAAAAAAAATCAAATATTTATTAACTGCTTTCTATTGTTGTCTTTCTCTTTAGAAAGTAATTTGTGGTCAGTGGAGCCCAGCAGGGAAGCTCCTTTTCCTCCAGATGGCTGTGACATTTGAGAAAACCTTGGAGGATTAAAGGCACTCCAGTGAGCACTCAAAGTCCTGACACAACTTGACAGTCCTAATCTGGGTCCCGAACTGATTGGATGACCAAGGGCACGAAATTCTCATCCAACTGTGCAATCACCGCGCACATTTTTAAGAGCACTAAAATTATTCCAAAGTTTTGGTGACTGTTTTAAACAAAAATATATAAACCTTTTCTTCCTGGCATACGCTTGGAAAGGCTCATGGAGGTGCCTTGTATAGCTTAAAAAAAAAACTGTGGATATTTTTGCGTGAATGAGCACAGCATGCTATAAATGTCTTTACTCTTTATTAAGTAGGGTTTGCAAACATTCTAAATGGTTAAATGGTAGAGGAAACTATAGAAATTGATCTTGGTGAGCAGCCTACCAAATCTAATTATATATTGTCACCATCTGCTGAAATATGATAACAGAATTAATACAATTACTGTCAGAATTTCAAAGGAAAAAACTTTTGAAAAAAATCGCACGTGTAGCGTGTGTGTGTGTGTGTGTGTGTGTGTGAGTGTGTGAGTGAGAGAGAGAGAGAGAGAAAGAGAATAGCAAGAGCAAGAAAGAATAGCATCTTGTATGTTCTTTTTTACTTTCCTCATTTTGTCAATTATTGTTTAAAATAATCGGAAAGACTTTTTCCTAATTTTTGAGTTGATTAACGTTATCAAGTTTTGGTAAGGTGATTTTATAGTTTGGAAGTTTAATTATATCCATGGCAGCTTCCAAAATTACCATGGCAACAGGTGTGTAATTATCAGCATTGCACATAGCTTCAATGTGTAACGCATTTTTTCTGGCTGAATGAATATTAAATCATACTGCCTAACACCTTCTCTGATAGTAGACAGATAAAGCTGTGGCCATGGCCTGTAAATCGATCCTGCTTCTATAGATTTCTTTTACTACAAAGCCATTGAATGGGGTAATTTGTGCCTTTCAGGGTTTTCTGAATTTGTTAGAGCTTGACAGAAAGCTAGTTTCATTTCATTTAACGAAAAAAAGTGACATGTTTAATTACTACTCACATTTCCTTTCATAGAATTCCCTCCAAAAAGAATATACTGCTATAGTTTTTGGTTGCAAGGTGCGTGTTCATGACAGATGACATTTTTTTAAAAAAATTCATTTTCTTAAGACACCTTGTGTTTTAAGTGCTGCTGTTCCTAACAAATTCAGGTGGTCTTTGTATGAAGCACATATGAAATGAAACCTTTGAATTAAAACATAAATATCATCTTCTAATACAAATCAACTCTAAGAAGACAGACAGTATAATCCATGATATTTAGTGAAGTCTCAACTTTACGTTGCTTCTAATATTCTAGGCGATCCTTTCAGACTGACTCCCACCTGTAAATAGGCAAGAGAGTGAATAATTATCTATCAAATATTATCTTTTGTATATCTCTGATTGTTATAAAACCCGAAATCTTCCTTAAATATCTCATGAAAGAGATAACAATTTATTTTTATTATTATTACTATTATTATTTTTTGATCATCCATTATCATTTAATTTATAAACCCAATATACATATTTGACTGATGGAAGTGAGGCTTTTTAGGAACTAGCGTTATAAGAAACCTATTTATGTTTAAAATACACAGATTAGGTTGTGCCGTAAATAATATTGTTAAATGGGAATCCAGCTAAATGATTACAAAGTTACATGGATCTTTTCAATATTCATTCTTTGTTTTAATGTACATTTTATTCTGGAATGACATTCGGTAACTTGAGATCATTAAATGAAACAAACATGAGTTAATCTGTGTTAGAACAAAAACTAGCATGAGAAGATATATTTAAAACTTCTAGACACTTGGATTTCCCAGACAGATGATTCTCCAAAAGATTAGAGAAAGGCTATATATGTCTGCTCTATTTCTCCCTCTCCATCCCCAGCCAAATATCCCACAATACATATCATTTAAGCATCATCAATTTTAATTTGTGTGTTTTCATTTCAAACTAAAGTTGAGGTTACCAGTGGTATAAGATCAGATCTCCTACTTATGTATTGGTGCATCGTAAAATATAGCCTAACAGGCCGTATTCATAATATGAACTGAAACTAAGAAAAAGGTGAATCCTTTATTCACACAAATAGGTTAACATTCCCGAAGTAGTGTCCATTGAAAACTGTTACAAGAACGTGGAGAATATACTGGTTTTCTCTAGATTGGTTTCTCCACTATTTCTCTCTTTATTATTTACTCTAGCTCATATTTAAGCTGTGTGATTTTTTTTTTTAAAGAAAGGGTAAACACACATGCACGCTCAGTGTATTTCTGTAGACTCCCCTTTAATGGATCTCTGCCCGTGTTAGCCATTGTTTCAGTTGCTTGTGGCTGCTCGATTGTGCAAGGTTGCCTGGAAACGCTCCTTCTTCAGTGCAAAGCTCTCCAGCCACTTTCCATACCTCCGAGTCCAGGGCTTAAAGATTCAGGAAATCCAGCCACTGGTGTTTCTTTTCAAAATCTCCTTCGTAAAATAATCATCTTGTAAATGTAGAAAATAGGAAAACAGCTTCACAGCCTATGGGGCATGCATGTTTAAAACAAAACAAAAAACTTTCAAAAAATTTTAAAATTGTTACAAGTTAAAACAAATTGAAAATTTTCTTCTAAGTGAACTTGATATAAAGTTTTGTTAAACCAGTATTTTGTAGTGTGTAATATTATTTGGAAATATTTAAAATTCACATCTACCACAGTTTCTCAGTCTACAAATTTGGTTCTTTTCCCATCAAGGTTGCATCGTATTCCCATGACCCCTTTAAATTGGAAAAGTTTGAAAGCCAGATACCTTGATTTGGAATTTTTATGCTTTTATTACATTTTAAAATAAGTAACATTATTAGGTAGCAGGTTGTGATCATTATTTGCTTTTTTCCTTGGTTTGAGTTAACCTTGAGAGGTTTTTTTGGAATATAAAATTGGTGTGATGTTTAATAATACTGATTCAACTGGTCTTACTTGACTTTGCTATTAAGTCATTTTCTCTTTAAAGTATAACTCAGTCACTTTAGCTGCAAATTAAGAATTGAAAATATCTTTGATATAATTTTTCCACCATTAGCCCAAATTCCTAATTTTGAAGTGTAAAGGGGGAGTATTATATCATCATGCATGAGTTAAATATACGCCACTCCATAATATCCATATACCATTACGATTTAAGATTCTTTTTAAAAGTAGCACCAGGTGGGTTTTGGTCCGTTTGTTTTAAGTAGGAAGAATTATTGGTTTGTGATATAGGACAAGAAAGTGAATATGTGCTCTGTGGTGTTTGAAAGGCATACAGTCATCAGATGTGTCTCACCTACGTTTAAAGTTTGTTAGACTTTACTCTCCTAACTGTTTTCTTTTTTCCCAGTTTAGTTTCAAACTCAGATTGTCACTAATTCTAATTGTATGATATAAATATTGCCAACAACATACTCTTTGACAACTCCCTATTGGTAGATTACATAGGTTAAATTGGTTACTAAATATTGAAACTTCTCTATCATATCATGTATTCAAATTTCTTTGAATACTTTTCTCTAACTTTTTAATTTAAATAATTGTTTCTACTGATGCCTGAACTGTAGATGCTGCAAAAATTCACTTTAAGGTTACTCATAATGTTAATTAGTTTTAAATGCCTATATGACCCATGGTTGTTTTACTGATTTGGATTCACTCATTATGTTGTTAAAAAGTTATGAAGTTAAGAATTTAAATCATTGGTCAAGAAAATCAAATACATTCCTTCCCATCCTCTTTCCTTCTATGTCTCATAAGCCGAAGTGTCTCTTAGGATAAAGCGTTGGATCTGCTTGTCAATTGCTAACGAAATTGTTTAGTTATGATACGTTATATCTCAGATATCACAAAGTGATGAGATTGGTTTGATTTACATGGAGTACTGGGAGCAAGGCAGAAGAATAAAGCAGAGGCATATTGCTACCTGTTTAAGCATGTATCCACTCTATCATTAATGCAGAACAATTAGTTGTGGGCCGCAGTTTGCTGCAGTGACTTAGAAATCTGGTGTTCTCATTGCCATCAGGGTGGGAGTCTGATTTTTATGTGAATTTAAATTGTTAAGGCAGGTAGAATATCAAAACAAGCTTATTATGGTGATTCTGAAATAATTATCAAGGAAGAGATGAGAGAAAGCGTTCAAGTATTTACTCTGTGTGAGACAGTCTATCTCCAAGGTGCTTTACATATTTTACCTCTCTCCATCCTGGGAAAGGCCCTATGACTTGCATAGTTTTGTTCCCATTTTACAAATTGAGAAACTCAAGCTTTTTGAGGTTAATTAAAATCTGATTTCTCCCACTCGTTTTTAATTCCAGCAGATATACTTTCCTACTACACCTCTAACTTGCTCACTGATATGGGAACAGATGATATCTCTGGTGGCATAAAAAGTAATCACCTTAAGGATAGAGAAGCATAACTGCCAGGGATTTGGATTGTTCACATCAATAGTGTACTAAAGAATAATGTATTCATTATGTGAAAAACAACCATCACCACAGCTAGAGCACCATTAAAGTTTCTGTAAAATTGGGCCATGCATTTTGAGCTCTTAACAGAAATAGATAAGGATTAATAGGTATTCTGATATTTCCATAGAAACCAGGAAAAATACTCTGGACCTTTGAGGACCATTATGTGCCAAGCCCACAGTAAGAGATGTAAAAATAAGTTAAGAAATGGTCTCTGCCCCCATGGAACTCCTACCCATGAAAATCACAACTATATAAAGTCATTCTAATCAACTGTGGTGATTGCGAAGGCATAGTATAATGTGCTATGGACAAATGGAAGGTGTCACTGAGGAGTGACATTTAGGGTCTGGAAGGATGTGTTCATGGAGGAGGGAGGAAGGGAGGGGGATTTCATGCTGGTGCAGAGGTGAAGATGGGTTGGTGAGCAGCTCCATGTGACCCACAAAGAATGTGTTTTGTTGAGTTAGGAGAAGCTTCTGGTTAAGTCCATGGAACCAGTATCACAAAGTCCCTTAAATGACATGCTAAGGAATTTACATGCCACCTTATTGGATAAAGAGGAGATCTATACATCATTTATTAATTATAGGCAAAAATGTGCAGATTCATACGTTGGAAAGATTGCATTTGTGGTACTCAAGAGGATATGGTAAAGGAAAAGGGATTAGAGTAACATCAGTAAGGATATTACCTTCAGTCTAAAGATCTTAGGCTCTAGGCAACCAGTGCTCAGGGCTTGAACCAAGAGTATGAATAAGACCAAAGAAGAGAGACTCAGAAACCTTGAATCAATGTCATTTATGTATTTAAAAATCATCTCCATGTCTTGCTTTTCATTCTTTTGGATATGTACCTAGGAATGGAATTGCTGGATCATATGGTAACTCTGTGTTTAACACTTTGACAAAAGTCCAAACTCATTGGCTTTTATAATGAGGAAATGAGAGAGGACTTTCTGGCACTAATAAAATACACACATGTTTCTCTCAAAAAAAAAAAAAATCTTGGGAACCCTGTATTTACTACACAAGGCATTCAGCTTTCATTTTATTTTATTTAGTTTTTTAATGAATGAATGCATTGTTGGAGGCAGTAAGGAAAAGTCAACTGTGACATGCCTGGCAGTTAGCTATCCTCATGTGTAACAGACCTACAAAGACTTCAAGCAGGAAGTAGATTTAACATGGTAGGATGGAGATGGCTTGATAGAATGAGTAAGTGAAATGGGAGGGCTCTTCCCAAGAGTGGGACTGCGCTTTAGAGAGGATGTGAAGATGAGGTAATCTGTGAGAGAAGAGAGTATTCAGTGAGTGGCATAGTGGAGGAAAGGTGTGATACTTAGGCATGAAAAGGAATGAAAGATTCTTCATTTTCTCCTCTGGCTCTGGTCCTCAGACAGTACTCTGCTCATTCCCTATCTTCACTTAAGTGAAGCTCCATTGAAAGGAAAATTGTATTAACTCCTCGCTTTCTCTCTGCATTAAGGTCTTCTACTAAAAAGAAAAACAACAGTTATTAATTAAATAGCTGTTATTGTAGTCCTCCTCCATTGAGCTGAATAGAGGACCCATCACACATTAGTGAGAGTATTAGATGTGTCTGGAAGTGGGAGAGAAGGCATTTCACATTTGGGCTCCCCTTGGAACTTCTAAATGGGTTCATCACCTCGTTTCATCCCAGACAAACGCAGGAGGGCTTTAATATGAGGAGAGCCTCAGGACTCCAAATTATGGATATAAGCCTTCCTTTTGGCAAGTTATTTTTTGAAAAAGGAAGGAGACAGGAAAGAAGAGAAAGAAAGAAAGAATGAAGGAAACAAAAAAGGAATAATTGAATGGCATAACATTTCTTTTTTTAGTTAATGTACCCTCAATGAAAGTAAATCCCAGAATTTTGAATGTTCTATGACCTTCGGTAGCTTGTTTAAACTCTCAGCACCTCAGGGCCCTCTTTTTTATAACATAGGGGTAGTGATTTTATTCCTATGTTGTGAAATAGGCTTTTTCTACTCAGTGTGAAGTTCTCAGTGTGAAAATACTTTGTAAATTTTAATGTTCTTAGCAAATGGGTTTTCTTTATACAGTGAATCCTTAAGGGCAGTAACTTACACTTCTTTGTCATCTACTTTATAAGAAACATAGTGTCTCAAAGTGGTAGAAGAAGTCAACAAAGTTGTAAAAATTGTGTAAATTAGATAAAAGTATATGTGATAAGTTAAAGTCAGGATTTGTAGAATAGATAAGTTAGATTTTTTCATACAGTTTACTAAGAACTGTGCCTGGTACATACTATGCCCTTAGAAGCAATCATAGTTGTAAGGGATGATGTCTTTTTTTTTTTTTTTTAATAGGTACCATTTATTGAGTGCTTACTAGGTCTTAGTCACTGTTGTAAACAGACTACATGTATGAACTCTAATTTCTACAGTCACCCTGTGAGCTATTATCCCCACTTTATAAACAAAGAAATTGAGGGATAGAGAGTTTAAGAAACTTGCCCAACATTAAACAGCTGTTACTTATTATGTAAAAATGAATCTATATTCTCATTTTGTATCAACCAAAGATCTCAATACTTGCTAACCAGAGCTGATTAACAAATGATGATCAACATGTGCAATATTTGATATTTTATTTACTTTAGGAGGCTGTTCTTAATTTGTATAGATTATTATTTATTTTAACCTATGATAGAATCATTAATATAAAGCCTTCTTAGGTGAGTAGCTTTCAAACTGTGCCCCAAGGATCCCCAGGAATTTCATGAAGAACATCACATCCTTTTCATTCATATTCACTCCAGGTATATCTGTTTTATATATTAGATTTCAATATTAGAGCCCTCCCCTTCCTTCTTTCCTTCCTTCCTTTCGTCTTTCCTTCCTGCCTTTCTCTCTCCATTTTTTCCTCCCACCCTCCTTCTTTTTATCCATCCATTTGTCCATCCATCCATCCATCCATCCATCCATCCATCCATCCATCCATCCATCCATCCATCCATCCATTCATCCCTCCCTCCCTCCCTCCATTTATCTATCTATACAAACATCCAATCAACCAACCAGTCAACCAGCCAACCAACCAACCAATCAACATATTTTGGACTCCCGATGTATATAAAGCATTGTGTTACTAGCAGTTGCATTCTTACAAAATAAGGATCTAAAAGATTTTTTTCTAATTTTCAAAAAACCACAGAGAGTGAATTTAAAACACAATTTTGTTTAATTTCACATATGAAATATTTTGGAAAAATATTATTTATATATTATATGTTATCCTTTTTATTAGAATCAAAGATGTTCTCTCTTAAGAGGGAGAGATGGAAGTTGTGTCCAGCTTTGAGGAGTTACATAGACCTTGTTGGCTATGGGAATGCAGATGCAGTTTCCTGTATAGGAAATGATTATTTCCCTTTTTAATTTTTTATGAACTTCAAGCCAAGAAGGGTGAAGTTTTTACAAACATCCGGCCGTGATGGTTTGATTGACATGATCTGAGCTCACACTAATCTATCTGAATTGACATGTGGTGGTAGGCCATTATTCAGAATGGAAAAACAGATTGTTTCTGGAAAGGAAAATAAAATCAATTAACTATATTTTTCCCCTTAAATATCGAAATATGTAGTATTAAAAACAATAAAACTCCAATTGGAGAACAGGGCATTTAAAATTTTAGATTTCAGGATCTTTCTAGAGCTTGTGCAAATCACTTCATTAATGTCAGCAATATTATTAAATCCAAATTTATAAGCAAGTATGTTAGCTACTAAGTATCAGTGCATTAAAAACTTTGGTCTTTCCTGATTGAATGTATAGCACATTAAAATGCAATACTTAATTTTAAAGTAGATCATATGTACCTTTAAAGATTCGACAGCAGAAAAACATTTTTGAGTACGAAATGTTAGATTATCTCTAAATCTTTTTTCTTAATAAGTGTATTCAGAAACTTTAAAGTGATTTTCAATCTTGACTCAAAATACACCATTGTGATATTTTTTTTGTTTTCTTTTTGGGCTCTTTTCCTTTCCAGTTTTGCCATACTACATTAAGAAAGAAATATTGACTAAAAGGCTGGTTTCTCCTGATTAAAAATGCTTTCCCAGGGGCAGCCTAATTAAAATATGCTTCCCCCTCTGTCTCTCCCTGTCTCCTCTCCCATACTAGAGGACAGCTTCCCTGAGGTAGGTGAGAGAGCCTGGAGCTACACTTGGAGAGATTATAAAGCCAGAAATCGAATCTTCATTTCTATTGAAGATTTAAACCATCTTATTAAAGTTGGTTCTATTCACCTGACTTAAAACTTGTGTTGGGGCCTGGAGTTCAGGATTGGCGGGTGGGTGGAGGCAGAGGGGAGAGTAACAAGGACACTTACAAAATCTCAAGGGGATGAAATAAGGGTATTGAGTGCTTGAGAAATGGCGGGCTGTGATTGGATACTTTTACTGGATTCTGAGGATTTGGGGGTAAAAAAGAGGAACAGCTTGTTTTTCATGGTTTAATTTTCTCAGCAGATTTACAGATTGTCCTAATTTTGATGTGGCTCATATACATTTCGGTTAAATTAATTTTTATATTCTGAGAATGCTGTGTTTTAAATCTTTGTTTTTTGTTTTGTAAACTTTTGTATATTTTTTAAGTCCCCAGCAATGCGTACATTTTCTTAAAAATAGATACTTTTATATCTAAAACTATCTCTCGAATACATATGCACAAACATATATTTTTCCTGAAACTTAATCCTGAAGGTTTGGCTTTTCTGCTTAATTTTTATAAATTAATTTATTTTAACCACACACTTCTGTTATAGAACTTAAATATTAAAATGTTTCCTTTAAAAATTCATTGTCCAAGAGGAATGAAAATATTCAAAAGAGAGGTTTTAATGTTTACAGATTGCTTTCGGACTTGGTCTGTAGGTTAAGTACACCTTCAAATACTGAAAAAATAACAGTACTTATGGTTGATTAAACCCTGATAATAAAATCAATAAAATAAAAATAAATACTAGAACTAGATTCTGCTTCAGATGTCTAATTAAAAATATGTTAAGTGAGTAAATTACAGTGAGTCACAAGAAAAAAGAGAGTGAATAATCATGACATTAAAACAAGAGAATAGAAATATTTGGGATTTATGTCATTTTCTTAATTTGAAACATGTGTATGATCTTTAACATATACAGCAAAAAATAAAAATACGATTAAGCCATTTTGAATGCCATTTTGAAAACAAAAGAAAACAAAGATATATTCCATTAATCTGTAGTAATAATTTAAATGATAGTACTTTGTCTTCCTTACTATAATTATTTCTGCAGACAAGAAGAATAACTTGGAGAGAATTTGCATTTACTTTTGCTTAATTTTGTTTCTGTCCTTGGGTTTCACTTCTGTCCCATGGTAATATGTAAAAGTAGGACCACCTGTTTTCCACTGGGCTTTCAGTTTGGGTATATACTTACAGCACAGAAGTATATTCCTAATCAGAGTTCTTCTGGAAATCTGAGGTAAGTTAATGAGAACAATAATAATAAGATAAAGCTGAAGTCAATAAAATGAAAGGTCTTCCAGAAAGACTGCACCCCTCAAAAGAAAAAAAAAAAAAAGAAATCTATGAACAGACACACAAACTTCCTGTGCCGACTTAAAAGCTTTATGAATAAGGAAATCAGCTCACTTCCATAAGGATCCAGGAAGGGAATATTTAAACGTAAATCCTGATAGATAGAATCTAGGTAGCATGTATTTTCCTACAACAAATTATAAGAGAACAGATAATTATAGAGTAATGTTTTTAATAAGTTGGAAATATTTCTGTCTTTGAAAAGATTGCTGTGAATTGGAGAAGGCAGAGGAAAAACTGTTTTTGCTTGAAAATTTGCAAAAGTATTTTGAGTTTGTATTTCCCCATTTATATTTTAAGTTAGCAATAGGGAAAAAAATCAGATCAAATTTGTATATGTGTCAAAAAAAATCAGACCAGCAAGGCCATCTTCCATCGATTTTTCAACTTGAAAGGGACAAGGAAGGGAAAGTTGGTCTTTGCTCTCCTCCATCAGGGTGTTATGCTGGTCAGTTTGTACGCAAATGATTTATTCTGAAAAGCGGACTTTACACTTAGAGAAATTCCAGAATGGAGTATTAGTGCCCCATGGAGTGTTTGCAAATGCAGTAATGCATCAGGGAAGCCAGCTTCATGTATCCTGCCTGCCTGCACTTACGCAAGCTTAAGTGTTCATTTTCAATAATGATTCAAATAATTGGAACATAAAGGGGCTGCATTTCAGGATAGCTGGACTACTCACCCACTAGCTTTCCACTGCAAAGAGGAAAAGAAAGCTTAACTGTCTACTTTATGATGTTAGCAGATAATTAAGAATAAGAAAATCTAAAATTCGGACAATATCCATCTTATTAAAATTTGACTTCGTTTCCATTTTTCTTTAATTGCAAAAATTTTATGCTTAATATCATAACTGCCATTTTACGTAATTATATTAAAATTGTTTCATGTAAGACATTTTCCTATTCTGAAGGTTATTTTGAGAAAAGCTAGAACTTCATTTTCTCTCACTCATATGTAAATTAGCCAGTGTAAGCAAATAGCTTCTATGAGAAACCAGGTGTTTTCAATGATTTAATAATTAATTCCAGACTATGAATTTTATAACCCAAATACTCTACAGTTTTAAAATAAACTTTCAGGCGGTGAATTGAGGTACTCTGAGGTCATGAAATCAAACTGTTAATTGCAGTATATTGTGACGTTCCTCCGGGTTTACATGCTAACTTTAGAGAATTTCTGAGTTGTTCTCAATATTGCACTTAATTTAACTCATCAATATAGCATGTTTCATTTACATATATATATATATATATATATATAATTTTATATGTTCTCTACTAAATAAAATTGTCCTCCTTAACGTTATATTTCACATTCTCCACAATCTACTCCAAGTGAAGTCCTAGTCCTAGTGAAGTTTCCCACTTGAATTCTCACTGCTTCATACCCCTCAGTTGACTAAACTTTTTGTTATTTTGAGTGGTGATTCTCAAATTATTTAACAACAGGTTCAGCATAGTTACCAACTATTCAGAACATACATTTGTACATCCTATAAGTGTTTAACTGCTGAATATCAGCTCTAATTTTTCTCATATATGTTCTGTAATTTCTGACATCCCTATTTCAGTTAAGAATGATTCATGTAACACAGCATACAACTGCTGAGTCTTCAACTGTTGGTATTTATATAAGGAAAGTCTAGAGGTAGGCAGTTCAGGGCTAGTGTAAATTCTCAGCAGTGACTAAGGAACCCAGGCTCTTTCTGCCTCTCTGCTGCACCATCTTTAGTATGTTGGCTTTTGTTCTCATGATTATCACCTCATATGCATAATGTGGCTGCTGTACCTCCAACTTTTCATCCATTTTCCAGCAAGGAAAATCATTAAGTGTAAAGGAGCAATAGTTAAAGGGCTGTGCCAGTTCATGGTGTTTTGTTTTGTTTTGTTTCATTTTGTTTTGCTTTTTTAAGTAATGTAGAAACCCTACCCAGTAGTCGTTGGCTCACATTTCATCAGACAACACTGTGTCATGGCTGCCTCTACCTGGAAGATGGCTAAGGAGGAGGAAATGCAAGTGAGGATTGGGTCATTGAATGAACACTCTACCACAATGCCTTTTGCTCACATTTATCCCTCCACTTGGAATGCTCTTTCTGTCATCTCTCCTGTGCCTTTCATCCACAGCTTTTGTCCCATTTCAGACTGAGGGCCTATCAGCTGTTGGTTATATTTTCCTGTGGAATATCACATTTTAACCTTCATAATACAAGGCAAAATACCTGTAACTAGCTATGTGCAGCTGTATCTTAATCTTGAGGTTGAAGACTGTATCACTGAGTTTTAAGTGTCAAAAAATTATTTAAACTAGTTTATTCCATAATTCATTGATTCATTTAACATGGAAATCCAGGGGTTTGCTGGCTTCAGGCATGTCTGGATACAAAGGCTGAAATGATGTGCATATTGTTATCCTCTGTATCTAGTCTCACTCGCAGACTTGTCCATCCTCCCTCCCTCCCCCTCTCTCCTCTTCTGTTCTCCTTCCCTCTCCTCCTCTCTTTCTCTCATTCTTTATTGTACTTTCCTCTGTTTTGCTCCATTCTGAAATAGGTTCTCAACACATTGTGTAAAAGATAGCTATTTCTGGCTCTTAACTTACTTGATTTTTCATTATGACAGAGTCAGGGAGCCCCTCCTGCTCCCAAATGCACTTATCAAATGTTTCTGGAAGAAATATGACTAGCCTTGTTTGGCCACATTTCTACCTTTTAACCCATAGCTGCAGAGGAGAATAGAATGTTAAGATCGGTTAAGTCTAGGTCATGTGACCATTCTGGTGGCCCAGGGGTGGAGAGGACTATAATTGATGGTCCTACCACAGCCATATGTGAAGTTGGGGGAAAATGCCGTGCAAGCAAAATAATAGCTGTTAATTTTCCTATCATTTTTCACTCCATGTATATGCGTCTGACAAAGTAAATAGGAGCTCAGTATGTATTTGAAGAAGAGAATGGAAAAATAGGATAGGAGAAGAACTGAGCTGACCTGTACACAAGAGGAGAAAACCAGGTAGCGTTTCAGTGTTTCACAAGCTGTATTTAGATCATGCAATGCCATTTTACATTTTGAATTCATATGAATTCCTAGTAGATAAGTCATTCAAATTTTTTTAAAAACAAGAAATTTTAACCCAAAATCACATCCTAAAATATGTTATCTTACCAATTGTTCTTTCAGCAAATATTTATTGAGTGCCTACTCTATGCTAAGGCACAAAGTGGAAAGTGTTTTATTCTTTTGGTGAAGGTAATTGAGATGTTTTTCCTCTATACTTAATGAAAATGTTAATCTGACAGAGAAAATAACAGGTGATGACATAGGTAGCAAGTAAAATATATTCAGGGAACCATTTACTTCCTTAAAGCTTCTTATAAAATGGTATAGCGGTGTATTCAACTCTAGTTTATGGAAATAAGAAACTTAAGGAAATGAATTCAGATATTTAGCCCTATTTATTTTAAACCAAACAAAGAGGCATTTGATACATTTTTAGGTCTCCCAAAAGACATCCTAAACATAAGCATATAACTCCAAATAAAATAAGTTTATATTTACACATTTTATTTCTCTGTTACCCAGTTGATTGATTCAGAGTTGTTCTGGGGTGAAAGACTGTAGCATTTATTTCTCCTGATTTTTTTCTATTTGCCTCGAATAACTCAGTTCATTAAAGACTTCTGAGAAGTTCATTGCCATTGCCCCCTATCTTTTGCCGTCAGTGTTTGGGATGAGGAAAGGATGAACTTGAAGCATGGTTGCTTCTTTGTCACCGCTGCACCTAGTCATTATTTCTCCAGAAAGCAGGCTGAATCTGTCAGGCAAAGCTTCCTAAGGCTGGATCCTTTCAGCCCATTCTTACAGGGGTAATAAGGCTTGGAAATTATTTCAGTGGGCCTGCCCTGGAACAGCATTCCTCTTGGTTTTCTTTTGAAGATTGATTGGTTTACAAAGGAAGACTGATCGCGCTACTCTTTTTCTCACTCTTTCTCTTTTTTTCCATTCTTGAAAGCTTGATAGTTGTATGCAATAAGAAGCCTTACTTGATAGATTTTGTGTCCATGCTTTATGTAGTTCTCTAAACCTGATTCTTGGAGCTGAGGAACTTTTAATGGAACTCTTTAGCTAAGCTGAAATCACTTATATAATCCAGCTCTGTAGGGTAGTTTTTCTGATTTTTTGAAATGGCATGATGAGATAGAAAAAGATAGAGGGGGCAAGGGGTGGGGTGGAGGGAGAGATGCAAGAGAATTTCTAAAACTAGTCTTTTAACAGACTAAGATTAAAGTTCTCAATAGCCTGCTGGAAAGAGAAATTTCTAAACACAATTTTTGGCTTTTTTAAAGTTAATTGAAAATAATTATATGTGTTTGTGGTAAACCACAACAATCTCTCTGTAGTGTCGTGCTCAAAATATGCCACTAGAACAAGTTAATGAGGATGTTTCACAGCAATACCTTTAATTCTAGTCAAGTAAAAATCAATTCAAATAAATTCAACATAAAATTTAAACACCTACTCTGTACCCAGAGTCTTTTTTGGGATCTGGAAAACTCCTTTTAAGTAATTCTTATAATTGATGCATTTGATCTAGTGATAGGAATATAAAAAAGTGAAAAATGCTCATGATAAAATTTGACAGGGCCTTTGAGAGCAGTAAGTATGAGGAATTAAGGGAACCTTTACTTTTGACATCATATGCTCAAAGGAAGTATTTTATATCCTGACTCCAATTTTAGGAGGTCCCCTGTGAACCTATAGGATGGCAGAAACGACTTTTTTCCTCCTATAATGGAGTGGATATTTACACATCACACTCAGATATACAAAAACAGTGTTCTATTTTATTTGTCAATAAATACATCCTGCCCACAATGATGCAGAGAGAAAGTAACTTTGCTAAACAAAGTTATTTTAGCCATCTTTGGTTTATATTGGTCTCTTTCAGATGAATTCAATTGCAATTGACTAAATCCTCAGTCAATTTGAAGTTCCTATTCCATGTCAGGAAGGTGTCTTCTCTCAATGAGTCCACACTCCTGTATTCTTCCCAAAATGGCGCTGAAAGAAAGTCTAAATCCCCATGTCCCATAGTAAGAGAGCAAGGTGCTTCTGATCTGTGTGCTGTCTTTGTCGTCATTGATTTCCTCTGGGGTCAGAGGTATTGTCTGGTATTGTCTAGATACAATGCCTTGTATTGTCCCCAAATATCTTGTGTTCTTGTCCACCAAGGGCCAGCCATTTGGGGCTGTTAATACTTATTTATACAGGCTGTGAAAGGAGGTTCTGTTGCTACTGGGTTTTGGGAGCCCCGTAGTTTATAGCAAGGGTTGGCAAACTATGGCAGACAGACAAAATCCAGCTGCCTGAGGGCCAAATCCAGCCACGCCGATCCGTTTATGCATTGTCTATGTCTGTTTTAGTTCTACAATAACGTAGGTTAGTAGTTTCTACAAAGACTGCATGGCCCACAAAGCCTAAAACATTTACTAACCGGCCCTTTTCAGAAAAAGTTTGCCTAGAGAAAGGTCAGCATCATGCCAGTAGGAGATGCTCTCTTTGTCTCTCCCTCTCAGTCTACAACTAGTAAAACATCCGTATCTCAACCAAGCCTCCTCTGCTCAATACACCAGGATGCTGGAGAGATCCTCGCATCTGTACATCTGAAGGTGGGTAGACTGGAACACAGAGAGGAGGCAGAACTGAGGGAACAGCTGAGATGGTGCCTGTGATTCTGACCCTCCAGCCCTGGTTGACCTGCAACCCCAGAGAACCCAATAGTAGCAGGGGAGCCAGTGCACACGATTCTGGCTTCCCAGCCTCAGCAGCATCAATGGCGTAAAGGAACTAGGCATCAGTGATGGCGGGGCCTGTGACCCCAGTTCCTCCAGCTGCAGCAACATCCATAACACTGGTCCCCCTGCCTGGGGCAACAGCACCCACAAACCCAGCAACCCCGAAGCACCTGCAATCCTGATGCCCCCCCCATCCTACCCCACCCGCTGTTGTGGTGGAGGCACCCAATGGGCCCAGCATCAATGCCAGTGATGGTGGTGACATTGGCAATAGGCAACAGCAAGGCACTCGTGACCCTAAAGGCATGAGCAGTGACAAGGCAGGCACTGGCAACATGTCTGTAAGAGGTAGTAGAGGGTGCAAAATGCTGATTCTCAAATATACCAGAGGCTGCTCAGAAACTTGTGCTATAGTGCCACCTACTGAAAAACAAAAGAAGGGCCTCAAATTAACAACCTATTGAATAGTTAGAATCAAAGTAAAAGAAGCTTTACCTAAATAAGAAAATTGTTTGCTACTTGGAATATGCCGGCAGAGGACCAACTCATCAAGCTTCATGAAAAACCACAATAACATGGTATCACAAAGTGATAATGACAATTCTTCAGGAACCAAACTCATTTAAAGTCATGGAATATTGCAGTCTAACTGATAGAGAATTCAAACTAGCTGTCATGAAGAAACTCAACAAGCTACAAGAAAACAAAAAGGAAGTTCAATGAGTGCAGGAATAAAATTGATGAACAGAAGTAATATTCTACCAAAAAGATTGGAACTCTAAAAACGAACAAAACAGAAGTTTGGAGATGAAGAGTTCAATAGATGAGATGAAGAATGCATTAGAAAGCATTGTAAATAGAGCAGATCATATGGAAGAGAGAATTAATGAGCTCAAAGATAGAAATATGGAAATGATTCAGGTAGAAGAGGAGAGAGAACTGAGTATTTTTTTAAATGAAGAAATTTTATGAGAACTATGTGACTCCCTTAGGAAAGGCAACATAAGGATAATGGGTATCTTCAGCAGGAGAAGAGAGGGAGAAGGAAGCAGAGAGTTTGTTTAAAGAAATAACAGCTGAGAACTTCCCAAACCTGAGGAAGGAACTGGATTATACAAGTCCATGAAGCTAAGAGAGCACCTAATTACCTCAGTGCAAAAAGACCTTCTCCAAGACACATAATATTAAAATTGTCAAAAGTCAATGACAAAGAATTTTAAAGGCAAACAGGAAATGAAAACAGTGACCTACCAAGGAGCCCCCATTAAGCTATCAGCATATTTTTCAACAGAAACTCTACAGGCCAAGAGAGGGTGGAATGACATACTCAAAATACTGAAAGATAAAAGCTATCAGCCAAGAAAGCTCTACCCAGCAAAGTTATCCTTCAGGTACTAAGAAAAAATAAGGCCTTTCCCAGAAAAACAAAATGAAAAGCCAGCCTACCAAATCAGTGAAGATATTTGCAAGTCATATATCCACTAAGGGGTTAATATCCAAACAATGTAAAGAACTCATACAACTCAACAATGACAAAGCAAACAACTCAATTGAAAAATTGGCTTGGGACTTGAATAGACATTTTCCAAAGAAGGCATCAGATGGCCAATGTGGCACGTGGAAGCATGTTCAACATCAGTAATTATTGGGGAAATGCAAATCAAAATGACAATGAGATATCTATCACCTCATGCCCTTTATAATGACTATTATCAACAAGACAAGAAGAAGTGTTGGAGAAGATGTGGAAAAAAGAGAACTCTTATATACTGCTGGTGGTAATGGACATTGGTGTAACCATTATGGAAAACAGTATGGCAATTTCTCAAAAAATTAAGAATAGAACTACCATATGATCCAGATATTCCATTTCTGGGTATTTATTTGAAAAATATGAAATCACTAATTCAAAAAGATACATGCACCCCTATGTCTATGTTCTTTCCAACATTATTTACAATAGCCAAGATATGGAAACAACCTAAATGTCCATCTACAGAAGAATAGATAAAGAAGATGTGGTATATGTATATATACATATACACACAATGGAATACTACTTAGTCATAAAAAAGATAAATCCTGCCATTTGTGACAACATGGATGGATCTTGTGGGTATTAATGAAATGACTCAGATGAGAAAGACAAATACCATATGATTTTACTCATGTGTGGACTATAAAATAAAACAAACAACACAAAACAAAAACAAACACATAGATACAGAGAAAAGATTAGTGGTTACCAAAGGGGAAAGAGGCTGGGGGCGGGGGGAGGGTGATATCGGTGAAGGAGGTCCACTATACGGTGACGGATGGAAATTAAACCTTTGGTGGTGAGCACACTGCAGGGTATACAGAAGTTGAACTATAATGTTGTACACATGAAACGTGTAATGTTATAAACCAAAGTTACCTCAGTTTAAAAAAAGTGCCAACCCCTGATTTCTAGAATTTTGGGGTTGACCACTTCTTTGCCTGTCCTTCTTCTTGACATGTTTCATCTTTTCCAGGCACACGGGAATGATTGGGTTTCATGCACAGCAAACCCAGATCAGGGAGCTGTGTCAGACGCATCTGTGTAGAGACCTCTCTGTCCCTCTCCCTCTCCTGCCTCACTGCTTTTGTGTCACGCTGGATGTGAAAAGGAAGCAAAGCACCAGTCCAATCTCAGCCTGTCCCTATTGCTCATCATAACTGGGGGTATTGGAAGTGACTGTATTTTTCAGATTCCACTCTCTTGGCTGAAGAACTTTGGTATTTTCTTACAGACTCATGTATCGTTTTCAACTTAGTTATGTCCCTTCCAAATCTCTGTTCTTCTTCTTTCCAAGAAAGGCTTTCTACTTTGTATTGGCCGGAGCCAGGAGGGAGAGGACTTTCCTTACATGAATGATTCTCAGAGTACTGTGTACTAGCAATACCACATCATATGACAAATTGCTAGGAATGAAAATTCTCTGGCCCCGACCCCAACCTGAATCAGAACACCTAGGGGAGGGACCCGGCAAGCTGTGTTTTAGCAAGCCCTCCCGGTGATTGTGATGTTTGCCAAAGGTTGAGAACCATGGCCTTATATCATAACTGCAACTAAAACTAGATGATCTGTGTTGACCAGGTTTCATTCTTGGTATGTGACAGAGAGCTTTCAAAATGTAGAAAACTCCTTTCTCTTTCCACAAAAATAGGCTGGAGTAGACTCAAAAATTCTGTTTTGAAAATTAAAACAGATTCCTTTTTCTCCTTGCATTTCTGGTCTAATAATTCTCATTATTCCTGAGGTACTCAATGACTCTAATTAAATACGGTTACACACACGGGAAGAATAAGCATCTTATGAGGGTACAGTTTTCCTGAATACTACTCTTCTATGCGTTCATGACACAAATTTATCTATATGATAGTGTACATACCTGGGACCAGCAACATGATTTGCTGAGTCAGGAGTTTTAACTCTAGGCTCTGAGTGTGATGATGGCTCCAAGATTGAAATCTTCAGCTTACCCAGAGAATTTCATTTAGACCTGCCATGGGCATTTCAGACTTGGCAGGAGTGAAAGGTCATTCCTTTTCTTTCCCCTCAAACTACCCTCCATTTCCTGAATTCTCAGCCTTGGTGAATAGCTCTGGGACGGTGACTACATCTATCTGTTTTATTAGTGTTGTGACCTTGGACAACCGACCTTTCTACATTTTCCTGTAACATGGAGGAAGTCCCAATTCCCACGGGTAAATTTTGGAGATTTGGAGAAAACATATGCCTGATAAATGGTATTTATTATCCTAAACTCGCCACCTCCTTAACATCCTCTTAGTGACCAAGTGACTAGGCAGCACTTCCATAAACACCTTTCAAGTAATATTGCTTTCCTGTCAACAAATCACTACCGCTAGCAAAGACCATCTTCAGTTATTTTGGGGATGACATGGTTTCTTGTTTGTTCTTCCCACCTCTCTTTGGCTCACCTCTTGGAGCTGCCACTTATGGTTTTGCAGGGTCTAGAATGCACAAGGCACCCATCTAAGGGGGACCATTCCGAGGTCACTGAGACCTCTCTTTCACACATACTCATACTCACCCACACACACACTCTCACATAGCCACACGCACACCACACACACTGATGTAGACATTCAAACACACACACATGTACACACATGAACTCAGAGATCACCTGCCACACACACCCACTCACACTCATTCACATTCACACACACATTTGTATACTCATTATGAAAAAAAGAGCAAAGCGTTTTTTTCAGCAGAAAATACATTTCTGTGACTGTATTGAGAAAGTAACACTTTTCTGTAATCCACATGGAGGTGTCATAAGGGAATCTCTGCTGTCCTCTCTCATATTTTCTTCAAGAGCTTCCAGAATGATCCTACAAGATGCCCCCCAACCCCTTCAGGTTCCCTGGACCATCTCCCACGGCACTTTATGCCTTCTCAGACATGCATCGTTGTTTATTGTCCTGACACTCACCTGAGGTTGAAAAATCCTGTGAGACTGTCATTGGTACCCAACCTTGTACCTGACCAAAAGGAGATGTGTAACAAATTATTTTTTCATCCACCAATGGGCAGTGAATGTTGTTTGGGGGCCGTTTTCCATATATATGGATTCAGTCACAGAAATATTGTAAGGGTTTCTTAACTTGCCCGTCTTTTTCTTAAATTGCCTGGTGATTACATATTTACTTAT
Source organism: Eschrichtius robustus (assembly GCF_028021215.1). NCBI lineage: Eukaryota > Metazoa > Chordata > Mammalia > Artiodactyla > Eschrichtiidae > Eschrichtius > Eschrichtius robustus. The sequence goes on along the minus strand of NC_090827.1, from coordinate 105,104,848 downwards.
TTTAATTATGAGGAAGAACTTGATAAAACATACCTAACCACTTCTTAGGTTTCATTAATAACTATCCTGTGTCATACATTTTTAGCAAAAACAGAAATTCCAGTTCTCAATCACTGTTCTCAGCGCTCTGTTCCTTTGAGTGGGCTAAAGTGTTCTGGCTGTCTTGTTCTTAAGCCACATTTAGAGTCTTTTAATATCTAACACCTTTGGGGAACTGTTTATATGTACCACCCACTATGCCAGATATTTTTGAAGCCTAATTTAATTTAGTCTTCAAACCAGTTCTGGGGATGAGGTGATTCTTATTCCCATCCTACACATGGGGGAAATACATTTTGAGAGGAATTTGCTTGATGTCAAAGGGCGCATAAAGGGCAGAGCTTGGCCTCAAACGGGTTTATCTGCTTTCAGAGTTTGTGATTTTTATAATGATTACTGGACATTCTTTTTAGACCTCATTAAATTTTATAAAAATTAGAGTGGAAAAGGAACCCAAAGAGGAAAGGGTGAAATACAGTTTAATATAACTATTTTTTAGACTTCTAAAGAAATTATTTTTATTACCTATAAAATACACAAATATATTTGTATTTATATATGAATTCTCTAACATCCAAAGTTAACATTGTTCTATTTGTAAGTGTAAATGGTCTTTGCTAATTTTTATATTTTACTCTGTCCTATAGCATGGATCCTGCTAAATTTTGACTTTCACACTGGGGAAAAATACTTTCCACTTTTATGATCCTTGCTGGTATATTTGCTCTCTCAATTTTACACATCTGCAAATACTGGATAGGGTAAAACAAACCATAGACAAGGAGACATTTAAGGCCATTCACAGATTCAAGCATTATAATACCAAAATTGAAGGCAAGCATATTGATGTTGAGTAATATTTATCTCTAGAGTTTGAAAAGATCTCTTAGATTATATCTCTTTTATTATGAAACACCATTTTGTCTTAAATGTGTCTACAATGGGATAAATATTTTATAAACCTAAAAGAGAAGACAAGTGGCCTTTAAAGAAACCACCAGAGATGGATGGATGTATTGTAGGAGTGTGTTTACATTATACAAATATTATTTTCCCCCATTGCCTATTCAGTTCCTTGTAAGTAATAGGTGTTGGATGCTAAATGTCATTATATTTATATGTTAAGCATCATTTCTAATCTCAAGTCAGTTCTTTCAACTAACACATCTGTCTTTGACCTCTCTCCCGGTGGCATTTTAGAGTTGCTAGGGAATTTATAATCAAAATTAGTTTGACAGCTTTCTGAAAGATAGAACCAAATGTTCCTTGCTGGAAGAAAAACATCAACTTATTCTGCCTTTATTATCACACTCAAGAAAACTTTATTATCACACTCAAGAAACTTTTTGCCGTTGAGTTTAACTCTGTTGTTGACTTCTATTGGATCAGCTCTCCTGGATTTCAAGTTACCAGTATGTGTAACATGAACCCGAATGTTTGAAATGCCTAACTCATTAATGTATGCAGTGTTTCATAAATAGTCTGTTCCATTTCTTTGAAGGAAAGTTTTAAAGTGCTTGCCTTTTCAAATATAAGTTTAATGATAACCAGTATTAAAGTCTTGGTGTCATTCATTCTAAAATCTTGTCTATCCTTTAAAATAGGTAATATGTGTGTACGTGTAATACACATGGGTATATGTGTGTGAGTACAATAAAGTTAGCTCTGACAGAATTCCTTAGGGCTTCCTTTAACAGTAATTTACTCATTTGACAAATATGTATTGAATTCTTTCGGTGTGCTAGGTTTGATTCTAAGAGCCACAGCTATGAAACTAACCAAGGGTGACCCCATTCAGTTCCTCCAGGGGCTCAAAATCTACTGGGAGAAACAAGCATTTGAATAGCAATTTATAAAACCGTATAGTAAATGTTTCTCTGGAGTAACACATAGAAGACGCACAGCCCATTCCAGGAAAGGTTATGAGATAAGGAATGATCGGCCAGAACCATCTGGGGCAAGAGGGTTTTTGGCAGGGGAAACAGTGAGCAGCGAGTAGAAGAAAGAAGCATTAGCGAAACCTGGCAGAGTTTGTCTCCTAGGAACTGTTCTCCTCTACGAGAAGCGGTAGATATGGTGGTTAAACTTGTGCACTCTGAGGTAAGCCGCCTCAGTTTGGATCTTGGCTCTGATACTTATGGAATGTGGGTTGTTAACATCACTTCTGTGTGTCTCAGCTTCCCCATTTTAAAAGTGGGTTTTAGAATAATACCTACCTTGTGAAGGTACAGTGGGGATTATATGTAGTGATATAGCCAGGGTGCTTAGAGTAATGGGCAGCAAGTACTTGGAAAGTGCTTCTATTGGTTTGTTAGGGCTGAGTATCAGAGTACCACAAACTGAGTGGATTAAACAAGGGAAATCTATTACCTCACAGTTCTGGAGACCAGAAGTCCGAGACCAAGGTGCCTGCAGAGTTGGTTCTTTCTGGGGACTGTGAGAGAAGGATCTGTTCCTGGCCTCTCTCCTTGGCTTATAGATGGCCAGTCTTCTCCCTGAATCTCTTCGTGTATGGTCTTCCCTCTATGCGTGTCTCTGTGTCCAGATTTCCCCTTTGTACAAGGGCACTAGTCATGTTGGATTAGGGCCCACCCTAATGACCTCATCTTAACTAACTACATCTATGACAACCCTATTTCCAAATAAAGTCACATTCTGAAGTACTGAGCATTAGACTTCAACAAATGAATTGGAGAAGGGCACAATTCAACTCATAACAGTGCCCAGTTTTTAAAAATGCTCATGTTTTCTTGCATAAAAGGTAAATGTTTGGACAAGACAGGTGAGACGAAGGAGGAAATTTGAATGGAAGCAGCTGCCCCTTTGGACGGTAACAATCATTGCCCAGCACTGCAAAGGTCTGTTCTGGCATACTTTTGATACTTATGAGAAACATGCCAATGTCCATGTTTTCATTCTGTGCTAGTTAATTTTTTCACTTCTTAAATTGAAGCTAAAGTTCTACTTTTAGTTGCCTCTTACTGAAAATCATAGTTACATATTTCTGAGCTATGATAGAACTTAGAGATCAACAATTCCAGCCATCTCACTTGGAGAGGAGAGGTACAGGAAAGTGGCTAAAGAGACCTTTATTACCACCCTTATGGCCCTGACTATCTTTCCCTCTGGCCACTAAGCCCCTTGAGGTAAGAGGACATCAGTGGCACATACCTTACTTGTGCCTCACAGGCACTCAATTGCCTTCAGCAACATTTACTTTCCTAACTTGCTTATAATCTGTGTGAAGAGAAAAATTGCTTACAGAAGAAACGGGTAAAATTGTGCTTTAATCTGTTGCTTTCAGTTTTACCCTAACTACTCATTATAGTTGGACTTTTTATCTGCGTTGCCATTTCTCTGTTCTTTAGCACTGAAATAGCCTCTTCTTAAGCAGTTCAGTCCTTTTTCTTACCTAAGAGTCAGTCATTTCCTGCTGCCCCTCCAGCTGATAAATGGAGTCTTTTGCTAACTGAGAACTCCCCTCCCATCCCTATGGCCCCCTTCCTGCCCTGCCTTCCACTGTTTCATTCTTTACTCTTTCCCCCTCCCTCCTCTCTCCCTTTCCTTCCCTTTCTTCCCCTCCCCCTTGTCCTTTGCATCTCCATCCCTTATTTTCCTGTTCCTTCTACAGACAGTAAATAGGAAACATAACTTCAATTGTTACTGAATCTTCATATATTAGTACCTTGGAAGATACTATTTAAGGTTTCCTAGCTGTGACAGTATAAACTCAGAGTTTATGTTCACTCCATACATTGATCACTTTTCTGCCAATTCTAAAAATCCTAAGTGTCAGTAAGCCACAGAGTTGAAATCTGCTAACATTTCAGACATCAATATGGTGTTGTCAAATGTGAGATTTAGCGTTTTTTTCTATTGCTCTTTTTTTTCTCTTACAGCATCATTGATGTTCTAGTTAGGGAGAATGGAGTGATTAAAAATGGAGAAACAGTTGTTACAGGGCTAATGTGTATGTGTATAAGTGGATATTAAACAATTAGTTATAATTAGTGTGATTTCTAAAAATTTTAGCTTGGGCAGCTGGCATTTTTTTTTTAACATCTTTATTAGAGTATAATTGCTTTACATTGTTGTGTTAGTTTCTTCTATATAACAAAGTGAATCAGCTATACATACACATATATCCCCATATCCCCTCCCCCTTGCATCTCCCTCCCACCCTCCCTATCCCACCCCTCTAGGTGGTCACAAAGCACCGAGCTGATCTCCCTGTGCTATGCAGCTGCTTCCCACTAGCTATCTGTTTTACATTTGGTAGTGTATATATGTCCATGCCACTCTCTCACTTCATTCCAGCTTACACTTCCCCCTCCCCGTGTCCTCAGATACATTCTCTACATCTGTGTCTTTATTCCTGTCCTGCCCCTAGGTTCCTCAGAACCTTTTCTTTTTTTCTTTTTTTTAATATTCCATATATATGTGTTAGCATACGGTATTTGTTTTTCTCCTTGTAACTTACTTCACTCTGTATGATAGACTCTAGGTCCATCCACCTCACTACAGATAACTCAATTTCGTTTCTTTTTGTGGCTGAGTAATATTCCATTGTATATATGTGCCATTTATCCATTCATCTGTCGATGGACATTAGGTTGCTTCTATGTCCTGGCTATTGTAAATAGAGTTGCAGTGAACATAGTGGTACATGACTCTTTTTGAATTATGGTTTTCTCAGGGTATATGCCCAGTAGTGGGATTGCTGGGTCATATGGTAGTCCTATTTTTAGTTTTTTAAGGAACCTCCATACTGTTCTCCATAGTGGTCGATTGTATCAAATTACAATCCCACCAACAGTGCAAGAGGGTTCCCTTTTCTCCACACCCTCTCCAGTATTTATTGTTGGTAGACTTTTTGATGACGGCCATTCTGACTGGTGTGGGGTAATACCTCATTGTAGTTTTGATTTGCATTTCTCTAATGATTAGTGATGTTGAGCATCCTTTCATGTGTTTGTTGGCAATCTGTATATCTTCTCTGGAGAAATGTCTATGTAGGTTTTCTGCCCATTTTTGTATTGGGCTCTTTGTTTTTTTGATATTGAGCTGCATGAGCTGCTTGTAAATTTTGGAGATTAATCCTTTGTCAGTTGCTTCGTTTGCAAATATTATCTCCCATTCTGAGGGTTGTCTTTTCATCTTGTTTATGGTTTCCTTTGCTGTGTAAAAGCTTTTAAGTTTCATTAGGTCCCATTTGTTTACTTTTGTTTTTATTTCCATTTCTCTAGAAGGTGGGTCAGAAAGGATCTTGCTGTGATTTATGTCATAGAGTGTATTGACTATGTTTTCATCTTAAGAGTGTTATAGTGGTTGGCCTTACATTTAGGTCTTTAATCCATTTTGAGTTTATTTTTGTGTGTGGTGTTAGGGAGTGTTCTAATTTCTTTCTTTTACATGTAGCTGTCCAGTTTTCCCAGCATAACTTATTGAAGATGCTATCTTTTCTCCATTGTATATTCTTGCCTCCTTTATCAAAGATAAGGTGACCATATGTGTGTGGGTTTATCTCTGTGCTTTCTATCCTGTTCCATTGATCTATATTTCTGTTGTGCCAGTACCATACTGTCTTGATTGCTATAGCTTTGTAGTGTAGTCTGAAGTCCGGGAGCCTGATTCCTCCAGCTTGGTTTTTCTTTCTCAAGATTGCTTTGGCTATTTGGGGTCTTTTGTGTTGCCATACAAATTGTAAAACTTTATGTTCTAGTTCTTTGAAAAATGCCATTGGTAATTTGATATGGATTGCACTGAATCTGTAGATTGCTTTGGGTAGGATAGTCATTTTCACAATATTGATTCTTCCAAGCCAAGAACATGGTATATCTCTCCATGTATTTGTATCATCTTTAATTTATTTCATCAGTGTCTTATAGTTTTCTGCATACAGGTCTTTTGTCTCCTTAGGTAGGTTTATTCCTAGATATTTTATTCTTTTTGTTTCAATGGTAAATGGGAGTGTTTCCTTAATTTCTCTTTCAGATTTTTCATCATTAGTGTATAAGAATGCAAGAGATTTCTGTGCATTAATTTTGTATCCTGCTACTTTACCAAATTCATTGATTAGCCCTAGTTTTCTGGTAGCATCTTTAGGATTCTCTATGTATAGTATCATGTCATCTGAAAACAGTGACAGCTTTCCTTCTTCTTTTCAGATTTGTATTCCTTTTATTTCTTTTTCTTCTCTGATTGCTGTGGCTAAAACCTCCAAAACTATGTTGAATAATAGTGGTGAGAGTGGGCAACCTTGTATTGTTCCTGATCTTAGTGAAAATGATTTCAGTTTTTCACCGTTGAGAACGATGTTGGCTGTGGGTTTGTAATATATGGTCTTTATTATGATGAGGTAAGTTCCTTCTATGCGTACTTTCTGGAGGGTTTTTATCATAAATGGGTGTTGAATATTGTCAAAAGCTTTTTCTGCATCTATTGAGATGATCATATGGTTTTTCTCTTCCAGTTTGTTAATATGGTGTATGACATTGATTGATTTGCATATATTGAAGAATCCTTGCATTCCTGGGATAAACCCGACTTGATCATGGTGTATGATCCTTTAAATGTGCTGTTAGATCTGTTTGCTTGTATTTTGTTGAGGATTTTTGCATCTATGTTGATCAGTGGTATTGGCCTGTAGTTTTCTTTTTTTGTGGCATCTTTATCTAGGTTTGGTATCCAGGTGATGGGGGCCTCGTAACATGACTTTGGGAGTGTTCCTCCCTCTGCTATATTCTCGAAGAGTTTGAGAAGGATAGGTGTTAGCTCTTCTCTAAATGTTTGATAGAATTCGCCTGTGAAGCCATCTGGTCCTGGGCTTTTGTTTGTTGGAAGATTTTTAATCACAGTCTTAATTTCAGTGCTTGTGATTGGTCTGTTTAAATTTTCTATTTCTTTCTGGTTCAGTCTCGGAAGGTTGTGTTTTTCTAAGAATTTGTCCATTTCTTCCAGGTTGTGCATTTTATTGGCATAGAGCTGCTTGTAGTAATCTCTCATGATCCTTTGTATTTCTGCTGTGTCAGTTGTTACTTCTCCTTTTTCATTTCTAATTCTGTTGATTTGAGTCTTCTCCCTTTTTTTCTTGATGAGTCTGGCTAATGGTTTTTCAATTTTGTTTATCTTCTCAAAGAACCAGTTTGTAGTTTCATTGATCTTTGCTGTTGTTTCCTTCATTTCTTTTTCATTTATTTCTGATCTGATCATTATGATTTCTTTCCTTCTGCCAGCTTTGGGTTTTTTTTGTTCTTCTTTCTCTAATTGATTTAGGTGTAAGGTTAGGTTGTTTATTTGAGAAGTTTCTTGTTTCTTGAGGTAGGATTGTATTGCTATAAACTTCCCTCTTAGAACTGCTTTCGCTGCATCCCATAGTTTTGGGTCGTGGTGTTTTCATTGTCATCTGTTTCTAGGTATTTTTTGATTTCCTCTTTGATTTCTTTAGTGATCTCTTGGTTATTTAGTAGCGTATTGTTTACCCTCCATTTGTTTGTATTTTTTACAGTTTTTTTCCTGTAATTGATATCTAACCTCATAGCGTTGTGGTCTGAAAAGATACATGATACGATTTCAATTTTCTTATATTTATCAAGGCTTGTTTTGTGACCCAAGATATGATCTATCCTGGAGAATGTTCCATGAGCACTTGAGAAGAAAGTGTATTCTGTTGTTTTTGGTTGGAATGTCCTATAAATATCAATTAAATCCGTCTTGTTTAATGTATCATTTAAAGCTTGTGTTTCCTTATTTATTTTCATTTTGGCTGATCTGTCCATTGGTGAAAGTGGGGTGTTAAAGTCCCCTGCTAATATTTTGTTACTGTCAATTTCCCCTTTTATGGCTATTAGCATTTGCCTCATGTATTGAGGTGCTCCTATGTTGGGTGCAAAAATATTTACAGTTGTTATACCTTCTTCTTGGATTGATCCCTTGATCATTATGTAGTGTCCTTCTTTGTCTCTTGTAATAGTCTTTATTTTAAAGTCTATTTTGTCTGATATGAGAATTGCTACTCCAGCTTTCTTTTGATTTCCATTTGCATGGAATATCTTTTTCCATCCCCTCACTTTCAGTCTGGATGTGTCCCTAGGTCTAAAGTGTGTCTCTTGTAGACAGCATATATAGGAGTCTTGTTTTTGTATCCATTCATCCAGTCTGTGTCTTTTGGTTGGAGCATTTAATCCATTTACATTTAAGTTAACTATTAATATGTATGTTCCTATTACCATTTTCTTAATTATTTTGGGTTTGTTTTCGTAGGTCTTTTCCTTCTCTTGTGTTTTCTGCCTAGAGACCTTCCTTTAACATTTGTTGTAAAGCTGGTTTGGTGGTTCTGAATTCTCTTAGCTTTTGCTTGTCTGTAAAGGTTTTACTTTCTCCATCGAATCTGAATGAGATCCTTGCTGGGTAGAGTAATCTTGGTTACAGGTTTTTCCTTTCATCTCTTTAAATATGTCCTGCCACTCCTTTTTGTCTTGCAGAGTTACTGCTGAAAGGTCAGCTGTTATCCTTTTGCGGATTCCCTTGTATGTTATTTGTTGCTTTTCCCTTGCTGCTTTTAATATTTTTTCTTTGTATTTAATTTTTGATACTTTGATTAATATGTGTCTTGGCATGTTTCTCCTTGGGTTTATCCTGCATGAGACTCTCTGTGCTTCCTGGACTTGATTGACTATTTCCTTTCCCTTATTAGAGAAGCTTTCAACTGTAATTTCTTCAAATATTTTCTCAGTCGCTTTCTTTTTCTCTTCTTCTTCTGGGACCCCTATAATTCGAACGTTGTTGTGTTTAATGTTGTCCCAGAGGTCTCTAAGACTGTTCTCAATTATTTTCATTCTTTTTTCTTTATTCTGCTCTGCAGTATTTATTTCCACTCTTTTATCTTCCAGGTCACTTATCCGTTCTTCTGCCTCAGTTATTCTGCTGTTGATTCCTTCTAGAGAATTTTTAATTTCATTTCTTGTGTTTTTCATCATTGTTTGTTTGTTTTTCAGTTCTTTGAAGTCCTTGTTAAACATTTCTTGTATTTTCTCCATTCTATTTCCAAGATTTTGGATCATCTTTACTATCATTACTTTGAATTCTTTCTCAGGTAGACTGCCTGTTTCCTCTTCATTTGCTTGGTCTGTTGGGTTTTTACCTTGGTCCTGCATCTGCTGCGTATTTCTCTATCTTCTCACTTTGCTTAACTTACTGTGTTTTGGGTCTCCTTTTCACAAGCTTCAGGTTCGTAGTTCCTGTTGTTTTTGGTGTCTGACCCCAGTAGGTAAGGTTGGTTCAGTGGGTTTTGTAGGCTTCCTGGTGGAGGGGACTGGTGCCTGTATTCTGGTGGATGAGACTGGATCTTGTCTTTCTGGTGGGCAGGACCATGTCCGGTAGTGTGTTTTGGGGTGTCTGTGACCTTATTATGATTTTAGGCATCCTTTCTGCTAATGGGTGGGGTTGTGTTCCTGTCTGGCTAGTTGTTTGGCATGGGGTGTCCAGCAGTGGAGGCTGCTGGTCCTTGAGTGGAGCTGGGTCTTAGCATTGAGTTGGAGATCTCTGGGAGAGCTCTCGCCAATTGATATTACGTGGGGCCGGGAGGTCTCTGGTGGTCCAATGTCCTGAACTCGGCTCTCCCACCTCAGAGGCTGAGGCCTGACACCTGGCTGGATCACCACGATTCTGTCAGTCACACGGCATTTCCTTGCAAACCAGAAGGGAAGATCCTTGAGGACAGGGAATATCCTTGTTTCTCTAGTGCCTATTACAATGCCTGGTCCAGCGCAGAAACTCAGTGTGTAATCGGGAAGAACAAATCTGACTCCATACTGGATCAGTTTCTTTTACTTTAACCTTTGTATTCGATTGCTTCTGCTTAGCCATACTAGCTCAGGCGGCATGAAACCGAGCAAGACCCTGTCAGAAGTAGCATTTTTATGTTGCTTACCATGTTTTTCCTGTTCAGATTTTAGGTGGATTAATAGTAGAACACACATCCAGGCATTGTATAATTGTTGAAGCAAGAGTGGCATCATCAGTTCTTTAGAAGAGATTTGTTCTTCAAGTTCTGCTGCCTCACATTGTATATGATGGTAGAGAACATCCAAAAGATTGATGAACCAACTAAACTATGCAGATTCTATGACAATCAACGTGTACAGCTTTGCCTAAAATTTTTTAACAGTTTTCTTTTTCCTGGTATATAGAGACGTGAAAATATATTTATACTTTAAGAAATTTTATACGGTGATTCAATTTATTTTTCATATTCTTAATGACCTGGTCATTACAATTACAATAACATCTGCATATTAACCCTGAAAAGGGTCTAATTTTAGAGTTTCATTTTATACTTTGTAGATTTCTGAGGAAGAAATATGATATTGACAAGGATTAAAAGGTCAGATATGTTGTTGTTTTTTTGTATTCTGTATCACTGTTTCCAACTTCAAGGTCTCAGGGTCCCTATAAACTGTTAGAACTTATTGAGGACCACAAAGAGCTTATGATTACGTGGAATATATATTTATATATATATACACACACACACACACATATAATATAAATTAATATAGAAAATGTTAAGAGGTTTATTTTGTAAATTATTTTAAAAATAATAAACCCGTTACGTATTAACATAAATAACATTTATTTATAAAAGAACGTATTTTTGAAAACAAAAAATAGTGAGAAGAACATCATTGTTTTACATTTTTGTAAATCTCTTTAGTGCCTGGCTTATTAGAAGACACCTGGATTCTTCTATCTACTTCTGTATTCAAACTGTTGTGATATCAGACAACAGGTAGCCTCACGGAAACTCCACTGTACACTCAAGAAAGATTGAGAATGAAAAAGCCAAGAATTCTTAGTATTTTTATGACAATAGTTTTGACCTCAAGAGACCCACTGAGAAGTATCTCAGTGACCCCCAGAGGTCCCTGGAATGCTCTTTGAGAACTACTATTCTATGATTTTTTAATGCGAGGTAATTTTGTTGTAGGAAGTGTGCCTCCAAAGTTTGGAATTTTGGTGTATCATTCAATTTTCAAAATTTTCATTTGATTTTTAACGTTGAAAATCTCTTGCCTGTGCATCGGGTGTTTCTACTGCCTGTGTTTATGACAGTTAAAAACATGAGTGAGAAACTCTCCAAATAATTTTCTTCCCTTTTAGCCAATTTAAGAGATCTTATATGTTTACAAATTTTTATTCCTCACTTGACCATAAGCTCCATAAGGGGAGGGAGTATTCAATACTGTGTCTGATGTACTTGCTTGCTCAAAAAATATACATTAAATACCTGAATAAAGAAAAAAAGATAGGAAGGAACAAAAGAACATATTAACAAACCTTGAGTAAAATGCCAAGTCTTTGCGTGAGGAAATTAGTTCTTCAAATGTCTAGATCATTCCCAAATGGAAAAAAAAAGTGATCAAAATTTAATTTACAGTGAGTATATGAATACTTTATAGTTTCTCAGATAAAATATGAAGAAGTCCACTGAAAGTGAATGTGTCTATTCAGAAATTTTAAATGGAGTGAAGAAAACCTCTTAACAATGTACAAGTGTATGTACTTGCCTAAAAGGATGGAAATATTTACTGCTATATGTATTAAGCAAGAGGTATTAGTAGTATTATAAACTAATCATGAGCCCTATTCTCGTATCAGGCAGAGTTGTAAGAAGGGATCCATAAAAAGGGATCCATTGCACATAGCATTCTGATCATAAACTGCTTATTCAGCCTCTCTGAACTTATATGTCCTCCCACAGAAGAATGATCTAACAGCGGGAACACTTTAAATGTAACAGCTGCTTGTGAGGTAGTGAGTTCCTCACTACTGAGGGTTTCAAGTCCAAGAAGGAAGACCAGACCTTCAGCACATTGCTGACAGCATGTAGGGATCCATGCAAGCTTGATTGCTTCAATGTCTGTAGACACCATTTCTCCCCTTTGAGAACAATAGCCAAGGTATCTGCATTCTACATCAGAGAATAAATGAATTGGGAGCAGAAACCAATCCATGGCCACTAAGGCCCTCGAGGTGAACCTTAGATTGAGAGCAAAGGAAAACAGTGTGTCAGACAAATGAAATCAGTGTGTGATTTTCATGTTTTTTCAAGTTTTATAGAATGAGGTGACACTAAAGGCTGTGCTTGTGTGTGTGAGGCAAGGAGGATATGGGAAATCTCTGTACTTTCTGTCCAGTTTTGCTGTGAACCTAAAACTGTTCTAAAGTCTATTAAAAAAAAAAAATGAAAAGCTCTCCACCAGACAAAATCAGACAAAAGACTCCAAAGCCAGATGTCTTCACTGGCAAATTCTACCAAACTTTATTGAAGAAATAATGTCAAGTCTACATAGACCTTTCCAGAAAATAGTAAAGGAGAGACTTTTTCCCAAAACATTGAGAACAATAGCCAGATATGATAATATGATAATAAAAATGATATGATAATAAAATCAAGACAATTCCATTTAAAAAAAACTGCAATCCAATATCACTCATGAACATATATGCAAAATTCCTTTTCAACAAATTTAATTAATATAGTGATAAATTAAAAGTAATACATTATGACCAAGTGGGTTTTATCCCAGGAATGCAAGGTTGCTTTAAATTTTGAAAAATCAGTCATTGCAATTTGACATATTAACAGATTTTTTAAAAAGAGAAAACAACAACATTTAGCACTCATTCATGATGAAAACTCTTGGCAAACTAGAAATAGAAGGGAACTTCTGCAAAATGATAAAGGGCATCATTGAAAAACCTTATAGTAACATCCTCCAAATATGGTAAAATACTTTTCCTCTACGTTCAGGAGCAAAGCAAGTATGTCCACTCTGACCAATCCTACTTGACATTGTATAGAATATCCTAGCCAGTCCAAGAAGTCTAAAGAAAAATTGTACAGCTTTATAAGGAAGAAGTGGAACTCTCTAACATCACGTTTTTTTGTAGAAAATCTTGAGGAATCATCAAAAAACCTACCCTGGCAAATATTCAGTGTAGCTTTTGAAATAATAGTCAAACAGCAGGAAAGAACTCATTGTTTATCAGCTATTACTGTGGTTTAACAAACATAGTGGTGTCTGTAGACAATGGAATACTACTACTCAGCAATAAAAAAGGACTGAGCTATTGGTACCTATAACAACTCTCAAAAGCCTTATGCCAAGTGAAAGAAGCTAGACCTAAAAGACTCCACGCTGCGATATAATTTATATGATATTCTAGGAGAGGCAAAATTATAGTAAATAGAAATAGAACAGTGGTTGCCAGTGGTCAAGGGCCCAGGGAGGGATTGACAGCAAAGGTCATGAGGGAACTTTTTGGAGTGAGGGAATAATTCTGTATAATGATGGGT